>NC_067488.1:71815150-71947650 GCF_947179515.1 Apodemus sylvaticus
ATATACCCACACACACATACACACATGCATACACATACACATACAAACATACACCATAAATACACACATACACACATACACACACACACATGCACACACACATACACATACATATACCCCACACACACATACACACACATACACCCACCCACACACATATGCATACACACACACATACACCCTCACATACACACATGCACACACCCACACACAGAGAGACAGACAGACAGACAGACAGAGAAGGGAACTGTTCCTGTTTTATAGAAGAAATGAAGACTTAAAAAAGATGAAAACTAGGCTTTTGATGATCTCTGCAGCTGCTGTGCTATCCTGGGCTGTCCTGCCCCTCTGGGCTAACTTCTGGCATCAGACAATGTTCCCTGGGACTTGGGTGCTGGGATCCTGTGTTGGGACTCTCCTTTTAAGAGCTACATTCTTCCCTCCCCTAGGAGATGGAGGTGAACCCCAGGGTGACGCTCCTGCGCTGGAGGCGGGACCTCCCAGAACTGTACCCTGTGTGCCCAGTGTGTCCGAAGACACTGCTCTCTGGAACCCAGGGCAGGCTCCAAGCTGGGAGTCCGCGCCCAGGAGCTCCACAGGAACTCTCCTGAGCCCACGTTTCCTCCAGGAGGACAGCTTCTCTCACCTTCTACGTAGCACAAACACAGATTCTCTCTTAAAACCACACACGTGCCCTCAGTGTGGGAAACAGTTTGTGTGGGGCTCCCACCTCGCCCGACATCAGCAAACACACACTGGGGAGAGGCCCTACAACTGCCTCAAGTGTGAGAAAAGCTTTGGGCGAAGGCATCACCTGATCAGGCACCAGAAAACCCACCTGCATGACAAGCCGAGCAGGTGTTCTGACTGTGGCAAGAGTTTCCGATGCAGCTCCCACCTGGCCAGCCACCAGAGAGTGCACGCGGACAGCAAGTCCTGCAAGGGCCAAGAGGTTGGAGAGAGTCCCGGGGCTCAGTGTGCCACGCCGGTGCCAAAGTGCCACGTGTGCACTGAGTGTGGGAAGAGCTTTGGCAGGAGGCACCACCTAGTGAGGCACTGGCTGACCCACACTGGGGAGAAGCCCTTCCATTGTCCTCGCTGTGAGAAGAGCTTTGGCCGCAAGCACCATCTGGACAGGCACCTGCTGACCCACCAGGGGCAGAGTCCTGGGAGCAGCTGGGACAGACGGACCTCTGCTTTTTGAAATCTGTCTCGTCTGTAGCTATGGTCATACCTGTCAGCCAGTGTTACCAGCAGTCACTGTCAGAGCTGCCTGTTTCCTGTACCCTGAGGGCGGGAACATTTCTCACCGCTTCTGGGAGACAATATTTGAAAACAGAACAAAGTTTGGGGAAACGGGTGCAAAGTATGTGTGCGGCTGTTCATCCTGAACCTACTCTCAAGGGTGCAGTGGAACCAGTAGTGATGGTTGAGGCCCATTCTCATTGGTTGGAGTTTATGCAGTACCAGTTCCTAAATATTTACAGAGAGAGAAAGTGAAAGGGGCCGTTAGTATATCAAGGGCTCTGAGAACCTCCACAGCGGATTTTTATTCATGTAACATTTCCTAAGTTTGTTTGGCTCCAGGATCTATTTCAAGTCCTGCAGAATGGGTGACTCCACGAAGTATACTTCTGTGAGCATTGGGCTAAGATGAAAGGAAGAAACAGGAAAGAGATGATGGCCAGGCATTCGGAGCCGGGGAGCAAGGGGCCAGACCTTCTCCTGTGGGTCCGCCTCTCTTCCCCGTGATTACACACCTCTCACTCCTCCCTCTGCAAAATACAGAGTGGCTTTTCACTCACAACCCGTATTCCCCTTATCCTGCCCAGCACACACACACACACACACACACACATGCTCAACATACATCCCACAACACACACACACACACACACCCCACATGCATACACATGCACACATGCTTGACACGAACAATACACACACACACACACACACACACACAGAGAGAGAGAGAGAGAGAGAGAGAGAGAGAGAGAGAGAGAGAGAGAGAGAGAGAGAGTTGAGAGATCCTTACAGAGCTAAAGAATGGACTTTATAACCCCAAGTAATGGAGGTCCACAGAGCAGGAAAAACTATCCCCTTGATCAGAGCTTTCTCTTATCTGTGTTTTTGTGTCTGTGTGTGTATGTGTGCAGGGTCTTTGAAGACAGCATGCTCAGTACAAACTGTACAAGTTAGGTTTTCTAGAAATTGTGTTCTAGGGATAAGGGTAGTGGGGATGGTGTGAGTTTTGGTTTTGTTTTTAACATATTCTGAGTGGTAAAGGGAGTCGTGGTACAATGGTGTAACAATGGCTTGAGTTGTGTACAGTTTTCCTGGATATTCCTGGGATGTAGACAGTTGTGGATTTGTAGATCTAGGTCTGAATCTCTGGGAGGAAATCCTTTTTCCCTGCAGAGACAGAAAGGGGCAGTGACTTTTGGTTGTTGTTGACCTTGAGTGATGTGACAGTGGTTTGTGCTTCGTGGGGGTTCTGTCTTGTTTTACGTGCTAAAAAAAATCAGGATGGGGTCACAGTGCCCCAGTTTGGCTTTCATCCAAGGGAAGGATCGTTGCTGAGCTTCTCCTTCTCCCAGGAAAAGAACTGAGGAGAAAAGGCTGCTGCTTACCGTGGCAGCTTGGCGTCTCCTGGTTCTGGAAGGCTCTTGCCTCTAAGGTTAGCGCCCGCACCGGGGTTCAGACAAATATTCTCATGCCTGTCAGTTCATGAGTTTTCATTG
Organism: Apodemus sylvaticus; assembly: GCF_947179515.1. Taxonomy (NCBI): domain Eukaryota; kingdom Metazoa; phylum Chordata; class Mammalia; order Rodentia; family Muridae; genus Apodemus; species Apodemus sylvaticus. Next base: position 71,817,895 of record NC_067488.1, read on the forward strand.
TTTTTCTTTTTGGTGATTGTGTTAACACACATCTTACAACTTAACCTCTATGTAAGAGAAGTTTGGAGTCAGGGAGGGAAAGAAGCACAGAACATCGAGGGGGCTGTTTCCAAGGCTCATGTGCTGCTTTTTCTCCTTGAGATATTTATTTTTCGCACACTGTTGAAATTAGCCAGAGAAGCAGGAGGAAGTGCTTTTCAGCAATCTAGTTAATGAGTGCTCTGCTTGGGAAAACGGTGGATCAGACAGAGCTCTTGGGCCAAGGCTCAAGAGGAACTGAAACAGAGTCATTTTGCTGACTGGGCAATTTGGTTATTTGAGCAGCCCAGCCTCCAACTCTCTCTGCTGCTGCTGAGAATAAACCCCCCTTCTCGAGCTAGGATGCATCGTCTTGCTTACATTCAGATGAATTAAGCAAAAAATGGGCAGCCTTTTGCAAGCCGGCCTTAGCCTCCCAGGATTAGAATCGTTCTAGAATCAGTATTATGAGAATGAGAAAAATCTCATTCACTTTAATACAAATATTTAAGATAAGTCAGTTCTGTGCAAAGTCCTCTGCAGCAGAACATGTTTCAGCATAGAGATCCCTTGGGGATCTGATAGCAACCAGAGTTTACTTGCAGAAAAGTAGACATTTACAACCCACTCATTTGCATATGCATTAAGTGGACACAGAGCCTGCCCCTGGCACCTCTGAATAGGACGAATAGTTGTTAGTGGTGTCTCACACCTTTAATCCCAGTGGTGGGGAGGCAGAGGAGATGGTTTCTACTGTCTGGATAAGCCAAAGGCAATGTAATAAGATTTCTGGAAAAAAAAACCAGAAGGAATTTATCCTGCCTTCCTGGTTGTTGTGTAGATGACACCTGCATCAAGAATTACAAGGCAAAGATTCATCGAGTATTTTAAGGACTTAAATACTAGAAGGCACCAAGAGATGAAGACATGAAGACCCAGCCAGGCCTACAATGACTAGGGTACAGCTGATACCGACTCGGCTCTGTCCTTAGGGAACATGGCCGGGCTCACGTGCTCACAGCTCAGATCGCAAAGCTGGTTTTCAACACCTGTGGGAGCTATGTCCCTACCTTATCAGACGATACCTCTTACTAACCTCCAGCCTTTTATCTACTTTAGTAATTGCAGGGATAGAAAGTGGAGCCCACAAAGGATAGGTACGGTCACAGCGCCCAACCAAAAGACAGCACATAGGTTAAGAGCTTTTTGCAAAAGGAACAGTTCTGATGTATCATTATCTTGTCTACCTCGGTCCAATACCATCGCCTTTGGACAAACAATAAAAACAAGCAACGGCTATTAATCGAGTGAGTGGGTCTGATTCTTCACATAGGAAGTCAGCCTCAAATTTTCACCCCCTTAACTCCTGGGTCTCATGACTGCACTCTCCAAGACCCTTACATTTTAAAGATTTTACATGTATGAGTGTTTTGCCCGAGTGTATGTATATGCGTCACGTCTGTGTGTCTGATGCCTCGAGGTCAGAAGAGGGCAATGAATTTCCGTGAACTGTTTTTATCTACCGTGTGGGTGCTGGGAATGAAATCTAGGCCATCTGCAAAAGCAACAAGTGTTCTTAAATGCAGAGCCATCTTTCCAGACCTAACATGTGAGCCTCTTTAACTAAACATGTCAATGTTTGCTCTGGGTAAGCTTTAAAACAGGGAAGTCCACCTGGAGGGGCCTCTGGGTTCCCCATCTGTGGCCTGTCTTCATGATTCTGGGTTTCTGCCCCTTCGCATTCTTCTGGAGAACGCTTATAGAACATACTATCCCCAAAAGCGTTGTTTTCTTCAAGGCTGTTGGTGTTTTAAACCACAATGGAAGTTTTATCCCCTGCTAGAGAGGTGCTCTGCTTTCAGGGGAGCTACAGGGGTCTTAGTGTGGGACAGAGCCTCTCCCTTCTCAGCACACCTACAAGGAAAGCACTGTTCCTTGTTTCCACTAAGGTCAGCATGAGCCCGGCCCAGACCTACAAGTTCTTCCCATCTCTCTTCGGGTGAGCACACTGAATGGGTGGGCAGGACTGAGCTATGGAAATCCCCTCCTGCTTTGTGTGCTGTACCACACCGTGGTTCTCAAAATGTAGTCACTGGAGCCCAACAATCGGGTTTGGTTTGGTTTGGTGTTTTGTTTTTTAACATACCCTCCAGAACTCAGAACCCAAATCTCTGGCTGGAGATTCAGATGTCAGCTGAGCAATACTTCATCCACGGATTGGACCAGCACTGCCAGGGAGCTGTCCCCTAGTTCCCTCAATTCCAAAGAACTGGTTAGTCACCAACTTCAGCCAAGCTCTGGTAATTGACTGGGACTGGGGATTCCAATATCTTACATTTCACACTGGAAAAGGGGGGGAAGGGAGAACTAAACAAAAGGCCAAGATGCCTAACTCCACACCTCAGGCTCCGCCCCTTTTTGTCACCACTTGTGTCCACACCTCAGGCTCCGCCCCTCAGCTCCCTCCTCTAACTCAACTCATTTCCCCACAGGCCACTTCCTTCTCACTTCTGTTGTTCCCTTGAGTTTGTTTTGCCTGAGCAATCTCATGCCTTCCCAGGGGTATTTATTCTGCCCCATCTCTGCCCCTGCAAACCTAGTTTCTCTAAGTTTCTGGCTAATTCCGCTCCACCCCGATCCCATCGGCCGAGCCATCTGCCTAGTCTTCTCCATGCTGCCTCCTTTTCTCTTTCCTTTCTCTCTCCATCTCCCTCCCTCTTGTCTCTACTGTATTCAAAATCTTACCCATGGTGCAGCCACCCACAGTGCGCTTCCCCACCCCACCACTTGCCTCCCCTTGCCTGGTCCAGCTCTTTCCCTCCTTTCTGGGATGCATTTCTTCCCTTTCAGAGGCATTTCCCATTTATTTTTTTGGGTGGTGAGGTGAAGGGGTATAATTTACACTGTATTTCCTGAGCCTCAAACTGTCTCCATTTGTGGGAGGGGGCACGTATAAAGGTGTGTGCTCATGCACACAAGCAGAGAAATGGACGAGGACTTAATATAGGGCCAACACACCCAAAAACGAAAACTAAAGACTTACTTAGTAGCTGAGAAATTCATTCATTTCTCCAGGTTGTTTTTTTTTTAAGCTACATCAGAGTATGTGTTGACAGGTGAAGCAAGGGGTTGAGGGAGAGGTTGTGTCTCAGTCTGGGCAGCCCTCAGTTGCCCCCCCCCCCAAACAAGCATCAGAAACAATGCCCTGCCCTCTCCCAACCATGCTCGAGTTTCAGGTGCTGCTGGCTCAGGGACCAGCTCCATAGGATGTTGTAGCATCAAAATAAGAGTCAGTGGGACCTTGGACTTCCTCAGTCTGGGACTCTGCAAGTGCCCACTATGCCTTTGTGGGATAGAGTGTGGAGCCCAAGGTGATGATGAGCCGCTCCAGTTGACCTCTGTCCAAGTTTACAGAAACTGGATGTTTTGGGGAAGCTAAATGGAGTGGGCACGGATGGGGTTAGGGCATGGAGAACGCTGGCTCTGGGGTTGCTTTCAGTGGGACGGGGCAGGGACAGAGAGGCTGATGGTCGACTCACTAATGTGTTATTTTGAGACCAAGCCTCAGGCCTGCAAACAGAACTGCCTGGCCTCATGAGTGTAGCAGGGGGCTTTGGGACTCCATGCTGTAGAGAGAACTCTCTAGATCCCTGGTTAAGGAATGTACCTCGGATTTCATGATAAAATAAAACAAATTTAAGCAATTTCTGTGCACTGAGCTACACTGGAGGCACTAGAAGGAAAACTTAAGTTTTCAGAGAAGTTAACTACAGTCAAGAAGACACAAAGCATAAATAACCCTAGAACAGTTAGTCAAAAGAGGAGGGGAAAAAAGACAACAAAATAACAGGAACTAACAAACACTGCTCATTAACAACTCTCAACATCAACAGTCTCAATACCCTAATTATAAAACATAGACCAGCAAATTGGGTTAGAAAGCAGAATCCTGGGGCTGGAGAAACGACTCAGCAATGAAGAGCACTGACCGCTCTTCTAGAGGTCCTGAGTTCAATTCTCAGCAACCACAACCGTCTGTAATGGGACCCAATGTCCTCTTCTGGTGTGTCTGAAGACAGTGACAATGTACTCACATATATAAAAATAAATAAATCTTAGAAAAAAAAATACAGCATCTCTCTGGTGCACCCTATCAACAGCGATAGATGTCACCCAGGATAAAAGGTCAGAAATGGAAATTCCAACCAAATGGAAGCAAGAGGCAGGCAGGCACAGCTACTTTATAACTGACACGATAGACTTCAAACCAACACTAACCAGAAGAAGTAGGGAAGGTCACTACATTCTCATCTAAGGAATAAATCCTCCAAGAGGATATTATAATTCTAAACACATATGCACCAAAACCAAGGGCACCCAAGTTCATAAGGGAAACACTACTATGGAGGTTGGTGAGATGCTCAGCAGGTAAGAGCACTGACTGCTCTTCTGAAGGTCCTGAGTTTAAATCTTAGCGCCTATATGGTGGCTCACAACCATCTGTAATGAAATTTGACGCCCTTTTCTGGTGTCTGAAGACAGCTACAGTATATTTACATATAATAAATAAATTAATTAATTAAAAAATTTTAAAAAAAGAAAAGAAACACTACTATGGCTAAAATCACATATTGACCCTCATACAGGGATAGTGACTGACTTTCATACTCCACTCTCTCCAATAGATGGGCCACCCAGACAACAGCTAAACAGAAATGTTAGAGCTAAATGACATCATAAACTAAACAGACCCGACAGACATCTACAGAACATTTCACACAAGCAAACACAAAAGAATGGGTTTTCTTCTTAGAAGCTCATAAAACTTTCTCCAAAACTGACCACATATTAGGACACAAAGCAAATCTCAACATATGTAAGAAAATTTAAATAACATCCTGCATCCTATCAGACCACCATGAATTAAATCAGAATTTCAACAACAACAACAACAACAGAAACAGATGGAAATATACATACTCATTGAAACCCTGAAGACAAAGAGTGAGTCAAGACAGAGATCATGATGGACATTAAAAACATATGTACCAAAGTCAATGAAAATGGGCTGGATCAATGAAGATGAAAGCAGACTGTACCCGCACGCACGGAACATGGTGATGGCAGTTCTCAGAGGCAAGTTCACAGCACCAGGTGCCTATATCAAAAACTGGAGAGATCTCAAATTAGTGACTTTTCAAGCCATTTTAAAGCTCTAGAAGCACAAAATAAATAATGACCAAGAGGAGGAGACAGAAAGATATAATCACCCATGGCTGAAATAAATAAACAGAAACAAACAAGCAAAATAAGAAATCAATGAAACAGAGGAGAAAATCAACAAGGTTGACAGACTCTTAGCCATATTACCTAGGAGATGGAAGAAGAATCAAAAGGTCTGAGAGAGAGAGAGAGAGAGAGAGAGAGAGAGAGAGAGAGAGAGAGAGAAGCTAAAACAATTAATACAATCCTAAATAAAAGATCTGCAGGAGTATTACTATCCTTGATTCCAAGTTATACTACAGAGATACAGTAATGAAAACAGCATGGTCTTGGCACATGTTTTAGTGTTTCCATTGCTGTGAGCAGACACCATGACCAAGGCAACTCTTATAAGAACAACTTTTAATTGGGGCTGGCTTACAGGTTCAGAGGTTCAGTCCATTATCATCAAGGCTGGAACATGGCAGCATCCAGGCAGTCATGATGCAGGCAAAGCTGAGAGTTCTACATCTTGTTCTGAAGGCAAGCAGGAGACTATCTTGCAAGCAGTTAGGAGGAGGGTCTCAAAGTCCATCCTCACGGTGACATACTTCTTCCTACAAGGCCACAGCTCCCAACAGTGCCATTCTCACTTCTCTTCTATCAGGGAGATAGAAGAGAAATAGGCCAAGCATATTCAAACCACCACAGCACATAAACAGACACATGGATCGATGGAATCAGACTGAAGGCCCAGACATTAACTCATACACGTATGGACACCTGGGTTTTTTTTATATTAAATAAAAAAGGCAGAAGTGCTTATTACTGGAATACACTGGAAAAAGAAGAATTTTCAACAGGATGGCTGAATTGAAAAATAATCCAAATAGGTTCATACTTGTCATCCTGCACAAAACTAAACTCTAAATGGTCCAAAATCCTCAAAATAGAACCATATACACTGAACCTGATAGAAGAGAAAGTGAGACATCGGCTTGAAATCATTGACACAGGAAAAGACTTTCAGGACAGAACACCACCAGTCCAAGGAAAGGCAAATTGAAACTACTTTGATATTTTACCTTGTGCCCTTCAGAATGATTAACATCAATAAGACAAGCAAGAGCTCCTTGATGGGGAGGACGTAGAGTGATGGGAGCACTCATCCTCCATTACTGGTGAGAATACAAACTTGTACAATCACTATAGAAATCAGCATAGTAGTTCCTCGGGAAGATGGGGATCAATCTACTTCAAGATATAGCAAAAACACAATTGAGCATCTACCCAAATGACATCATCCAAATGACATCATCCAAATGACATCATCATCCTAGCTCAGTGACACTTTCTTAGCTATGTTCTTTGCTGCTCTATTTATAATAGCCAGAAACTGGAAACAACCTAGATATCCCTCAACAGAAGAATAGATAAAGAAAATGTGCTTTTACACTGTGAAGTATTACTCCATCATTTTTTAAAAAATGGAAATCAAGCAGGGTGGTGGTGATGCACACATTTAATCCCAGCACTTGGGAGGCAGAGGCAGGCAGATTTCTGAGTTCGAGGCCAGCCTGGTCTACAGAGTGAGTTCCAGGACAGTCAGGACTACACAGAGAAACCCTGTGTGTAACCAAAAAAAAAAATGGAAATCAAGTGGTTGCTGGGAATTGAACTCAGGATCTTTGGAAGAGTAGTCAGTGCACTTAACTGCTGAGGCATTTCTCCAGGCCCTACTGCTGATGCCAAGAAGTGTTTGATGGCAGGAACTTGATATAGCTGTCTCCCCTCCCCCCCAGAGGCTCTGCTAGCACCTGACTAATAAAGATGCAGATACAACTAATCATTGAACTGAGCCCAGGAACCCAATGGAAGAGCTAGGATAAGGACTGAAGGAGCTAAAGGGGATTGCAATCCCACAAAAAGAACAACAATATTAACTAACTGGACACTCCAGATCTCCCACGAACTAAACCACCAACCAAAGAGTATACACAGAGGGACCCTATGGCTCCAGATGTATATGTAGCAGAGGATGGCCTTATCTGGCATCAATGTGAGGGGAGACCCTTGGTCCTATGGAGGCTTGGTACCCAGCATAGGGGAGGCTAGATTGGTGAGGCAGGAGTGGGAAGGTGGTTGGGTGGGTGGGTGAAGGAGCACCCCCTTAGAGACATAGGGGAGGGGAATGAGAAGGGGAGATGTGGAGGGGAGACTGGGAATGGGGACATTTGAAATGTAAAGAAATAAAATAACCATTCCTCCATTGAGGGACACCTGGGTTCTTTCCAGCATCTGGCTATTACAAATATGGCTGCTATGAACATAGTGAAGCATGTGTTCTTATTGCATGCCAGGGAATCCCCTGGGTATATGCCCAGGAGTGGTATAGCTGGGTCCTCCAGAAGTGTCATGCCCAGATTTCTGAGGAACCTCCAGACTGATTTCCAAGTGGTTGTACCATCTTGCAATCCCACCAGCAGTGGAGGAGTGTTCCTCTTTCTCCACATCCTTGCCAACACCTGCTGTCTCCTGAGTTTTTAACCTTAGCCATTCTGACTGGTGTGAGGTGAAATCTCAGGGTTGTTTTGATTTGCATTTCCCTAATGATTAATGATGTTGAACATTTCTTAAGGTGCTTCTCAGCCATCTGAAGTTCTTCATGTGAAAATTCCTTGTATATTTACACAATGGAGTACTATTCAGCCATTATAAACAATGAATTCATGAAATTCTTAGACAAATGGATGGATCTGGAGAACATCATAATAAGTGAGGCAATCCAGTCTCAAAAGATCAATCATGGTATGCATTCACTGATAAGTGGATATTAGCCTAGAAACTTGGATTACCCAAGACATGATCCACATATTAAATGATGTCCAAGAAGAACGGAGGAGTGGCCCCTGGTTCTGGAAAGACTCAGTGCAGCAGTATAGTGGAATACCAGAACAGGGAAGTGGGATGGGGTGGAAGGGGGAAATGGGGGGGGGGGGAAGAAGCCTTATGGGACTTTCGGGGAGTGGGGAGCCAGAAAAGGAGAAATCATTTGAAATGTAAATAAAAAATATATCAAATAAATAAAAAAATAAAATAAAATAACCAAAAAATGGAAACATGAAATTTATGGGTAAATGGGTGGAACTAGAAAAAAAATCATCCTTAGAGACAAATGTGGATATATTTGATTTTATGAAAATGTTAGTGGTTGAGTCAGTTATAACCAAGCTACAATCCATAGAACTACAAAAGATAGTTGTAGAGTAAGGGGCCAGGGAGAACAGATCTAAATAGAGGATTCTCAATGCAGGAAACGCAAATGGCTGAGAAACACCTAAAGAAATGTTCTGCATCCTTCCTCATCAGAGAAATGCAAAGCAAAACTACTCTTAGATATCATCCTATACCAACCAGAATGGCTAAGATCATAGTAACACAAGTGACAGCTCATGCTGGGGAGGGTGTGGAGTAAAATGAGCACTCATTCACTGTGGGGAGCACGTGGAATAAGAGGAACACCCATCCGTTGCTGGTGGGAGTGCAAACTTGTACAGATGCTATGGTAATCAGTGTGGCAAAGATGGGAAATCGATCCACCCCAAGAACCATCTATACCACTCTTGGGCATATACCCAAAAGATGCTTTATCCTACCACAGAGACACTAACTCAACTGTGTTCATTGCTGCTCTATTAATAATAGCCAGGAACTGGAAACAACTAAGATATCCCTTACTAAAAGAATAAATAAAGAAAATGTGATACATTTACACAATAGAGTATTACTCTGCCTTAGTCAGAAAAGTTTCTCTGCAATGAATGGAATTTAATCCAGAGATTCTTGGCTACCCAAGATGCTAAGGATCGGTGACAGTCAAGGACCTAGATAAGATATTATGCCTCTCCATTTGACCCCTTATCGACTTAACACATAAACACATCACTATTAAGCTACAACCTTTCTGCTCTTTTTCATCCCCAAGAACTCACATTAAAAACTAAATAACTTTAGAAGTCCCATAGCCTTTACAAATTGAAACATATTAAAAGTTCAGTCCCTTTAAAATCTCAGATTTCTTTAAAAATGTAAGAATCTCTTTCAAAACTTCAAAGTTTCTCAAATGTGTCCTCCTGTAAAAATCAAAATTACGTTAAATACTTTCTCATTTCAAGAGGGAAAAACCAGCACGCAGTCAGAATAAGATCAAAACAAAACAGCATAAACAATGCAATTTTGGGGATTCACTCACCAAAGAACTCTTCTCAAGGGCTTAGGTAACTTCTGCAGCTCTGACCTCTGCAGCACACACAGGTTCTATTCTAAGGTATGGCAGGCTCTGCTCCATTGCTGCTGCTGTTCTTGGTGGTCATCCCACGGGACTGGCATCTTCAAATGATGGAGTCTTCTGCTGCAACTGGGCTGCACTTTCACCAATAACCTCTCATAGGCTCTCTTCCTGGTGCCAAGCCTAAACTTTTCTGCATGATCCCTTCAACCCTGGGCCTTCAACTACTACTGAGATAACACCTTCATCTGAGACAGCACCTTCATCAGCAGCCTCTCCTGGTCTCTCACAGTGCCAAGTTTCAGATGCTCTTCACAATATCTTTATGCCTTCAAAACAAGTTCCATCTGGGTGACTCTTACACAGTACAAGGTCAGCTGCCAGTAGAGGTGCAACTGTGGTCACCTCTGGAATACAGATTCCATGTGCTGACTCTCAGGAAACACTTCTCAGAAGACTTGACCTCAATGATGCTGGTCTCTTCATCATCAGTGCTAATCTGTCAGCTCCAGCTGGCCACCACTGAGCATACTGGCAAAGCAAAGGGTTCATTTAGTAGTTCTGGTGTCTTACTAATTACAGCTGATTCTTCAGTCCCAGCTAAGCAGAATCACAGACTCTAGATTCACAATAATAAATGGCCAACATAAAGTCTTTAAACTTCCCCCTGAAACTTCACAAGCCAGACCTCTATCTTTTGCATTAACCTCAATATCCTTATCTTCCAACCTTTCACAGAATATCTCACCAATCACTGACCACTCAATGACTTTTCTTGCACAAAGTTTCAAAGTCCTTCCATAATACTCACCAAAACAGCAGTCAGGTCTGTCACAGCTATACCCCACTCCTGGTATCAACTTGTCTTAGTTAAAGTTTCTATTGCTGCAAAAACCTCAATGTTATTTTTAGCCAGACCAAAATGACCAAAAAGCAAGTTGGGGAAGAAAGGGTTTGGCTTATGTTTATCACTGAAGGAAGTCAAGAAAGGAACTCAAACAGGGCAGAAACCTGGAAGAGATGATGCAGAGGCCATGGAGGGGTACTGCTTTCTGTCTTTTCCCCCAAGAGCTTGCTTTTTTGTAGAATCGAGGGCCGCCAGCCCACCCACAATGGCTCCACCCACAATGGGCTGGGTCCTTCCGCATCAATCACTAATTAAGAAAATGCCTACAGGCTTGCTTATGGGAGCCTTTTCTTAAATGATGTTACCTTCCCTCAGATGACTTTAGCTTTCCAGCTGACATACAACTATCCAGCACACCATCTAAGGTTCAGGGACCATTATCAAAGAATGTGGGAACAAAGTATGAATATGAAGATTGTCTGTGAAATTTCACCCTCTAAGCCCAACACAACAACTGCAATATTGAACACACAACAGCTATGGTTACTTGCACATGGCCCTGTTAACAATCAATCACAGATGGGGAAAGAGACCCTGGGGCCAGAACCCTACTTCTGAGCTATTGGTTATTGTAAGAGAGGAGGCACAGTCTTTAGTTGTAAACTTACTGCTGAGCTTACCAGCCTCCTATCAAATCCTGGTCACACAAACAGTCCTGATTAAACTCAGTGGGTCACAAAACAAACAAGAATATGAGAAAGTATTTTCAGAAGAGTGGGGTAGGTACATAGGTGGGAGAGAGTTAAGAAAGACTGTGGGATTTAAGTAATCAGAATTATGCATGTGTCAAAGAACAATTTTAATTAATAATAATAATAATAATAAAGGTTTAGAACATTTCCACCCAGAGAGTATCTTCATGTCACTTTCTACGTATTCTCTAAAACTTAGAGATGACCCCTTTCTTGAATTTAATGCAAATGTAATCATATAGTAGTAATCCATATAAAATATCTTAGTGTAATTCTAACTAAGCAAGTGAAAGATCTGTATGACAAGAACTTCAAATCTTTGAAGAAAGAAATTGAAGAAGTTACCAGAAGGAACGACCTTCAATGTTCACAGATCAGTAGGGTTAACTATAAAAATGGCCATCCTACCAAAATCAATCTACAGATTCAATGCAGTCTCCATCAAAACTCCAATACAACTCTTTACAGACCTTAAAAAAAATAATTCTCAACTTCATATGAAAAAAACAAAACCCAAGATGGCTAAAATAAAAGAACTTCTGGAGGTATCACCATTCCTGATTTCAAGCTGTACAGAGAAATATTAATAAAAACCACAGGGTACTGGCTTTAAAAAAACCAGGCAGATTGAGCAATAGAATTAAATCAGAGAACCATTGGTAAGTCCACACACTTATGGACACTTGAGTTTTGACAAATAAGCAAAAACTATACAGTAGAGAAAAAAAGAGAAAGCATTGGTCTAACTGGATGTCTGCACATAGAAGAATGCAAATAGACCCGTACCTATCACCCTGCACAAAATTCTAGTCCAAGAGAATCAAACACCTCAATATAAAACTGGATACACTAAATATGATAGGAAAGGAAATGGGGGATAGTCTTGAATACACTGGCATAGGAGAATACTTCATGACAGAACACCAACAGCTCAAGCACTAAGAGCTACAATTCATAAATTGGACCCTCATGAAACTGAAAAGCTTCTGTAAGGCACTGTCAAAGGACAAAATGGCAGCCTACATGGGAAAAGATCTTCACCAACTCCACATCTGACAGAAGGATGATATCCAAAGTATATCAAGAACTCAAGGTACCAAACATCAACAAACCAGACAACTCAATTTAAAATTATCTTTAAAGTCCTATTAGGTATATCTACAATGTTTCGACCTGTAGGAATGCCAGCTATCTATGTAACAGGTTTCATGCCATAATGCTTAAAAGTATTGTATTCTAATGGATACATGTGCCTGAGCACCATCAGCTTTAATTTGCAAAGGCATCTCTAAAATAACCACTAGCTCTAATAAATGTGCAATCTCAGAATCAGTCTTTTTAGAACTTGAGGCAAAGGCATATTGAAATCCTGAATATGAAGCAACTCTACGATGCATTAACCTAAGTACATACTTTAGTTCTCCAAATTCTATAAAATGAAACACAGAATCTATTGTATGACATTGCTCTAAGGTAGCAATCATTAATCAGAATCTGGATTTTTTTACTCAGAATACTGTATCTCTACAGGCTGCCATTCTAATTCCTCAAGCCTTCGGGATTTTCTTTCATCTGGGACTACCCTTTTCTGCTGTTGTTGTAGGTTCCAGATCCTCTAATCTCTGTTCTACGGCCTCTAATTTGGCATTGCACCTTTCAGTCCTCTCCCTATCTAAGTCTGCCTTCTTTTGATCTCTCTTTAAAAGGATAGATAATTGATATCATTGCTGAAAAAATAATTATTCCTATGCTGATAAGTATGGCAAAGTTATATGGACCCAGATGCCCTGTGGTGTGTTTTTCTCCATGTTTAACATAGAAAATATATATATTTTTTAATTTAGCTAGCACATTGCACTGGCTGCTAACACCACCCTAACACTGGGGAGGCAGAGGCAGGTCAATCTTTGTGAGTTCAAGGCCAAGCTGGTCTAGATAACAGGCTCCACAACAGCCAAGAGTACATAAAGAGACCCTTCGTAATCTAGAGTTAGCCGTCAATATCATCAGAGATCTGAGAAGGGTAAATTATAGCAGGAAGTATAATCCAAACAGCCTATGTATCAATTAAAATGATGGAGCCTCAATCAGCTACCTGGACGATTATCCTAGACCTCTGTGGTAGTTCCACTGAGGACAGAGGTCAGCCTTTGGCTATCACATGGGACAGGATTATGTCATCTTTAGCTGCTGTACAGGACAATATACGCTTTTGTCTGCCAGACCCTGAAGGTCTGAGAGATTTCCCTTTGGATGAGGAACTTGGGAAAACTGCCCTGCCTTGACTTAGGCAGAGTAGGTCTGTCAATCCAACCATGTCCAAGTTTTGCAGGGCCCTGGTAGTGGGCAAGACATGAGGCAGTGCTTTGCTTGGCAGTTGCTACCATAATCCAGGTAGAGTTGTCCTGTGCCCCCATCTCCTTCAGAGACTTCAGGGTCCCTGCCAGGAGCAGGCATTTCTGTCTCGGGAAGCTTACTCATTAAACATTTTATTTACTTATTATATGTAAATACCCTGTAGCTGTCTTCAGACACTCCAGAAGAAGGAGTCAGATCTTGTTAAGGATGGTTGTGAGCCACCATGTGGTTGCTGGGATTTGAACTCAGGACCTTCAGAAGAGCAGTCAGTGCTCTTAACCACTGAGCCATCTCTCCAGCCCCTCATTAAACATTTTAAATACCTGCCTTTAAATGAAAATTTTACTCCTTTTTAGTTATTTGCTTTAGACTTAACCTTGAAAACGTACATAAGAGGCTAAACAAGGTTTATTCTTGTAAAGAAATGACGTTTGTACTTAGAATGGCTACAAGTATAATTCTGAACATATAAAAGTTGTAAAGAATTGGGTCATTTATAAGGTGACTATCAACCTATATGTCTTTTATTTTTTCAGTTACTACTGTACTTTATTGTGTTCAAACCACCATGTTACCAAAATAGCAAGCTTCCCTAATAAAAAAAAAATATAAGGCTCCTCTCTGCAGCACCAGTAGCATCATTTTCCTTCCAAGCCTAGAAATGCCATAGACACACCCAAAGAACAGGAGGGAGCAGGAGAACCACAGCGGATGGACTAGCGGGACCACCCCGCGTCCAGCTGAGCTGCTCTGTGGTTGGTATCACTCTCCTCCCACTTGTGGTGTTTCCTGCTCCTTAGGACTAAACCGTGTGCACTTGCAGACTGTTTACACACTTGTATATAAACCGACTGAAGATGCCAATGTCACCCAGGAGGCGCGAGCCCGTGGAGCCTCACTGTGATTGGTGTAGCAGCTCTGTCAGTGTGAAATGCTCTATACCCCTTGTGTGTCTCACAGGATAATGTCACACATCACTTTACCCCTGTGGTTGCTAGCATTATTTGACTCCACTCTCCCTGACCACCCATCCCCAATAAACCACAGCCTTTATGATTCTGTTTCTTCATTTTTGACTGCCTGAGGTTTGATTGGTCAACCTGTATGTCTTAACCATCTATTCCAGTTTACACAAGCTGGTAGCCTTTATAAGATAAGAATTTTATTTTTATCCCTATTAAGTTTAGCCTTTTTAAAAAAATTACAATTTTGAATTGAAACTCTTTTAGTATGGAACTAAAACTTTAAACCATAAATGCACTCCATAGGGAGACTGGCAACTTTATTTTCCTGGTCTGTTCATAGTGTATCGTTACAGAACATTACAGTTTCTTATATGACTCAGTTTATCAAAAAATGTAAAGCTTAACAAAGTTAGCAAAACTAGGTGGCTAGACCTATGTCTCTGTGAGACTTAGGTAAGGAGAGACACTATATAGGCTACCTGTGCCCCAATACACAAAATGAAACTCAAATCCTTTAAGAAGGGATAACATCATCTCCTCATCACCTCATGTCCATCCTCTCCACATCCCAATCAAAAAAAACAAAAACAAAAACAAAAACAAAAACCATCCCTGCCTGACTCTCTCTCGGCTGGAAGGCCCAGCTAGAGCACAGCTTTCTAATCCTGCCTCAGCTTTTTGGCAATTAGATTTTTATCGACAGGTGATGCTCCCACACAGAATACAAGAGATTATCCCTACATGTTAGTTTCTGGTGGTTGGTGTGGGTGCTCATAGCTACGCCTTTAACTTGTTAGCCTCTCATTTTCATTTTCTCCAGCAATACGGTCTACACGCTGAGCTTTGCAGCCTAAATGGCACTTTCATCATGGAGTCAGTGGTGTTAAGGTCTGGGAACCTGTTACAGACCGTGGGTCTGCTGTGGGATAACCAGGGTCCTCTGGTCCAGGAAGGCACAGGTCTGGCTGAGATGACAGACAGAACAAACCACACACACACAGAGGCGGTTTGAACTGAATGTATTTTGGAGCTCTAAGGCAAGGATTTTTATATAGGAAGAGTTGGTATTACCATTTCAAAAGATGTAGCCAGTGAGGCAGGTACAATTATCATAGCCATTTGGTACAAGGAAATGTAACATCAATCAGGAACAAAGTTTCTCAACAGATACAGAAGATCAATTTACAGATGCCATCAAACTTCCTGATTAGAATACAGAGTCACTCATAGTTTACAGCAAACCTTCAAAGAGTTTGAAGTTTCTTATACCACCTGGGTCTTAACAAGTTCTTGTGAGAAATCCTTATCTAACATTTCGCCTTTTATCTTGTGAAACAAAACTTCCTGAGTAAATCAATGCTTTCAGTACCGGAGTGCCCGGGCCATCCTCATATACATACGCACAGCCATAAAAACCTGCATGTAGTTGGAAGGTAGTAATTATGTAAACAACTATGAGGCAAGGCATTGCAATTCTGAAAAGGGGGTTTGGCTGGTCAGTGAGTTGACTTCAAAGACCGGATTATCAGCCAGGCCTTAGGAATCCTGAAGAGAGAAAAGGAGGAAGTCAGGGCAAACTGCTACTTGAGAACTAAGGGCCCATCTTAAATAGCCAGAAAGTAAGAGAGTACAGTAAATTGCCAGGTGAGATTATCAGCTTCCACAGCTTCCAGAGAGTTCCGTTATTCCCAGGAGGCATTTCTTTTCCGCCTCTGTCTGTAAAATATCATTTTTTACAGACATCACTGGGCCACCGCGGCAGGGACTCTGATATATCTCTCAAGGGCAAAAAACTGGGGCCCAGTCGCAATCTGAATCGGCAAGACCAAATTCCAGCAATTCATTGCTCAGTATCTTGGATTTATTCATGATCCTTTTGGTCCCTCTAAGAGGCCCGGGTTATCTCTCTGGCTTTGCCCTCTGACCTAGTCTCCCCTCTACTGGCTCCATTTTACCGTGGCTGCTGTTTTTGGTGGCCAGCCATCATATGGCACTGATACTTCCAAAATCGTTGGGGTCTTTTGTTGCGATTGGGCTGCATTTTCATTAATAGTCTGTCCTGGGCTCTCCTCGGGAACTCCAGTCCTGCTATTCAGTGCTAAACCCCATCAGCTGCTTTCCATGATCACTTCATGCTTTTAAAGCAAGTGCCACCTGGATCACTCTTATATTACAAAGTTGGGCTGCCAGCATGAGGTTCATGTTTGTATATAAACACATGGCGATGCAGCTTTCATATTTTACTAAACAAATATTGTTTAATCTGGATGGAGGTGCCTGAACTGGTTAGTTGAAAATGTATGGTGGAAGCCATAGACAATTCCAGAGCCAGGCTTTCAATAAAGTAGAACAGTAGAAAGTAATATTCTGATATTATCCATACCTAAGAACTGAATCTAGCGAGCAGAATGGCAGTTACAGTCAAGGCAGAGCTGGTCAATCTTCCCCAACTGGGTCCACTTCACAGCTTCTGGGCAGTAGTGAATTCAAAGGGACAGAGACAGCAAAAATGAAAATTAAAACAGAACACAGACATTCACATAGTCAGAAAAGATGTGTCAAAAATGAAACATCTGACTTCTCACTAGTGCCCTGGACTAGTGAGTTTGTGTACCTTATCAAAAACCTCTCCACCACCAGATGGGATCCCACCAGAGATAGTACTAGATGTCCTAGGAGACACTTTGCCATGACTTACCAATGGAGGCATCCTCAGACAGGTACTTGCTAGTTTCCTTTTAGTGTGACAGTTAGCTCCATCAATCTGCCAAACCCAAACCACACCCTGGAGCCTTGAAACACCTTCAAGATGCATACCTCCTGAGGCAGCATTCTGGTCCTGGATCACCAGAGTGAAGAAAGTCTAGCTTCAGAATTAAGGATTTTAATCTTACTGCGGCGTCCAAAGGTTAATCACACCAAGTACCCAAATTTTTGGGTCGCATTAAGCAAGCTTTATTTTCTGTCAGACAAGAATGTCTCTCTAAAGCTAGGTTTGAAAGACTAGCATTGAACACAGGAAAAAATGGGGCTTATGTGGCCCCCAAAATTTGCAAGGCTAGGGCAGTTCCAAGGGTTTTGGGTTATGTAGGAACTTGGCAGAACATCTTATCTTATCAGGGTGGCGTTCGGGATATAGTCAGGTTATAGTCAGGAGACAGAAAACAGGAATGAACTTATTCTGACCTTGTCATAGATGGCTTTTAAAATTAAGATGGAGTTAGGTTGGTTCATCAGTTCTTCTTTGTGACCTTTAAAAACTGTTGTATCCATCTATCACATTTCCTTTATTTTGTCAATGGACACCTACCTAGGCTGGTTCCACACTTGGCTAATTTGAATAGTTGCCCAAGCATCTCTGTGGTATGTTGATACAGTCCTTCAGGTACCCTCTCGGGAGTGGAGTAGCTGTGTCTTGTGAGAGTTCTGTTTTTGGTATGTTGAAGAAACTCCATCCTGAGTCCCCAATGGTAAACTGATCCTTTTCACCTCCGGCAGCATCTAAGGGTTCCCTTTCCCCTCATCCTCCCAGAATTTGCTTGTTCTTTTTTTTTCTTTATTTACAGCCTTTCTGTCCCAAATGATGTGGAACCTCAATCTTCTAAAATCTGTTTCCCTGATGCCTACGGATGTTGAACGTTTTTTTTCGTGTTTATTAACCAATCGTATGCCATCTTCTGAGACTCTAACTACATGTGTGCTGATTTCCTCCACCTTCCCTCTGCTTAATTAATCTTCTATTTTTTACAGTTTGCTTTATTTCTATTTTATTGATTGATTTCTTTTCTTACTCCTGTTATATTTCATTTGGCCCTATTAAACTTGAAGTGCCTTTAACTTTATCTTTATGTTTTTTTACCTTTTTTGTTACATTCCTTTGTCGAGGACAATTGGGTTTAATTTCATCTCTTCTAAAGTGTTAAAAGTTTTGATTTGAGGCAGTCTGGGAGCGCACAGCTTGCTCCGGTGAAACGGAGCTTAGGTTCCAGTCCTGAGGCCTCTGGCGGGAGCCCTCAGATCTTTCCACTTCCGGATCCAAATCAGCCTGGGCGGCAATGCCACATCTCCAGGTCCTGCAAAAGGCAAGAGGGGCTTCCTGGAGGCCAGCTGGGAGAAGTCAGTGTGCTCTGGTGAATCCAGCGAACCCGGCAGGAGCCTCCAGGTGTCTGCTTTGGGATCTGAACAGCCTGGGCCATAGCACTCGGTCTCCAGGAAGTACAGGAGACCTGGTGTGCACCTGGAGGCAGACTGGGAGTGCACAGCTTGCTCTGGTGGCAGGGAACTTAGGTTCCAGTCCTGAGGCCTCTGGTGGGAGCCCTCAGATCTCTCCGCTTCCTGATCCAGATCAGCCTGGGCAGCAACGCCACATCTCCAGGTCCTGCAAGAGGCAAGAGGGGCTTCCAGGAGGCCGGCTGGGAGGAGTCAGTGTGCTCTGGTGAATCCAACAGGCCCCAGCGGGAGCCTTCAGGTGTCTGCTTCCGGATCTGAACAGCCTGGGCAACAGCACCCTGTCTCCAGGCAGTGCAGGAGGTAAGATGTGCACCAGAGGCCACCTGGGAAGGGGCAGCTTGCACTGGTGAGTCCAGCATTGACAAGACCAACTAACACCAGTGAGAACTAGATGGCAAAAGGCAAACACAGGAATGTCACTAACAGAAATCAAGGCAATATGGCAACATCTGAACCGAATTCTCCTTTACCAGCATGTCCTGGATACCCCATCACACCAGTAAAACAAGATTTGAATTTAAAATCACTGGTCATGATGCTGGTACAGGAACACATGAAGGACATACTTAAAGAAATTCAGGAGAAAATGGATGAAAAGTTAGAAGCCCTTGCAAGGGAAACACAAAAATCATTGAAAGAAATCCAGGAGAATACAAAAGTCAATAAGGAGGAAACGCAAAAAAACACTTAAAGAAATACAGGAGAACTTTGGTCAACAGGCAGAGGTCATGAAAGAGGAAACACAAAAATCTCTTAAAGAATTACAGGAAAGCACAAACAAGCAAGTGAAGGAACTAAGCAAAACCATCCAGGATCTAAAATCAGAAGTAGAAACAACTAAGAAAACTCAAAGGGAGACAACTTTGGTGATAGAAAGCCTTGGGAAGAAATCAGGGGACATAGATGCAAATATCAACAACAGAATACAAGAGATAGAAGAAAGAATCTCAGGTGCTGAAGATACCATAGAAACCATGGACTCAACAGTTAAAGAAAATGCAAAATGTAAAAAGCTTGTAACCCAAAATATCCAGGAAATCCAGGACACAATGAGAAGACCAAACCTAAGGATTATAGGCATAGATGAGAGTGAAGATTTACAACGGAAAGGGCCAGCAAATATCTTCAATTAAATTATGGAAGAAAACTTCCCTAACCTAAAGAGAGAGATGCCCATGAATATACAAGAAGCCTACAGAACTCCAAACAGACTGGACCAGCACAGAAATACTTCCCGCCACATAATAATCAAAACCAAATGTACTAAACAAAGAAAGACTATTAAAGGCAGTAAGAGAAAAAGGCCAAGTGACATATAAAGGAAGACCTATCAGAATCACAGCAGACTTTTCACCTGAGACTATGAAGGCTAGAAGGTCCTGGGCAGATCTCATGCAGACTCTAAGAGAACACAAATGCCAACCAAAACTACTATATCCAGCAAAACTCTCAATCACCGTAGATGGAGAAACTAAGATATTCCATGACAAAACCAAGTTTACCCAATATCTATCCACAAACCCAGCCCTACAAAGGATAATAGGAGGAAAACACCAATACAAGGAGGGAAACTTCACCCTGGAAAAAGCAAGATAGTAACCTTTCCTCAAACCCAAAAGAAGTTAAGCAATCAAATTTAAAAAATAACGTCAAAAATGACAGGAAGTAACAATCACTATTCCTTAATATCTCTTAACATCAATGGACTCAATGCCCCAATAAAAAGACATAGACTAACCGACTGGATACGTAAACAGGACCCTACATTTTGCTGCTTACAGGAAACACATCTCAGGGTCAAAGACAAACACTACCTTAGAGTAAAAGGCTGGAAGACAATTTTATAAGCAAATGGTCTCAGGAAACAAGCTGGAGTAGCCATTTTAATATCAGATAAAATTGACTTTCAACCCAAAGTCATCAAAAGAGACTCTGAGAGACACTTCTTGCTGGTCAAAGGAAAAATACAACAAGAAGAACTCTCAATCCTGAACATCTATGCTCCAAATGCAAGGGCACCCTCTTTCGTAAAAGAAACTTTATTAAAGCTCAAAGCACACATTGCACCTAACACAATAATTGTGGGTGACTTCAACACTACACTTTCCTCAATGGACCGATCAGGAAAACAGAAACTAAACAGGGACACAATGAAACTAATTGAAGCTTTGGACCAATTAGATTTAGCATATATAGAACATTCTATTCTAAAGCAAATGAATATACCTTTTTCTCAGCACCCCATGGTACCTTCTCCAAAATCGGCCATATAATTGGTCACAAGACAGACCTCAACAAAAATAAGAAGATCGAACTAATCCCATGCCTCCTATCAGATCACTATATAGTAAAGGTGGTCTTCAATAGCAACAAAAACAACAGAAAACCCACATACACGTGGAAACTGAACAATATTCTACTCAACGATACCTTGGTCAAGGAAGAAATAAAGAAAGAAATTAAAGACTTTTTAGAACACAATGAAAATGAAGACACAACATACCCAAATCTATGGGACACAATGAAAGCAGTGCTAAGAGGAAAACTCATAGCCCTGAGTGCCTCCAAAAAGAAAATGGAGAGAGCATACACTACCAGGTTAATGACACACCTGAAAGCCCTGGAACAAAAAGAAGCTATTTCACCCAGGAAGAGTAGAAGGCAGGAAATCATCAAACTCAGGGCCAAAATCAATCAAGTAGAAACAAAGAGAACCATACAAAGAATCAACAAAAACCAGGAGCTGGTTCTTTGAGAAAATCAACAAGATAGATAAACCCTTAGCCAGACTGACCAAAGGGCACAGAGAAAGTATTCAAATTAACAAACTTAGAAATGAAAAGGGAGATATAACAACAGAAACTGAGGAAATTCAAAAAATCATTAGATCGTACTACAAAAGCCTATACTCAACACAACTGGAGAATCTGGAGGAAATGGATATTTCCTAGACAGATATCCGACACCAAAACTAAATCAGGATCAAATAGATCAACTAAACAGTCCCATAACATCTGAAGAAATAAAAAGGGTCATAGAAAGTCTCCCAACCAAAAAAAGCACGGGACCAGATGGCTTCAGTGCAGAGTTCTATCAGACCTTCATAGAAGACCTAACACCAATACTCTTCAAACTATTCCACAAAATAGAAACAGAAGGAACTCTACCCAACTCGTTCTATGAAGCTACAATTACGCTGATACCAAAACCACACAAAGATCTAACAAAGAAAGAGAACTTCAGGCCAATTTCTCTTATGAATATTGATGCAAAAATACTTAATAAAATTCTTGCCAACCGAATCCAAGAACACATCAAAACGATCATCCACCACGATCAAGTAGGCTTCATCCCAGGGATTCGGGGATGGTTCAATATACAGAAATCCATCAATGCTATCCACTATATAAACAAACTCAAAGAACAAAACCATATGATCATCTCATTAGATGCAGAAAAAGCATTTGACAAAATCCAGCATCCTTTCATGCTAAAAGTATTGGAAAGAACAGGAATTCAAGGCCCATACCTAAACATCGTTAAAACAATATACAGCAAACCAGTAGCCAACATCAAACTAAATGGAGAGAAACTTGAAGCAATCCCACTAAAATCAGGGACTAGACAAGGCTGTCCTCTCTCTCCATATCTTTTCAATATAGTACTTGAAGTTCTAGCTAGAGTAATTAGACAACATAAGGAGGTCAAGGGGATACAAATTGGAAAGGAAGAAGTCAAATTATCACTATTTGCAGATGACATGATAGTCTACTTAAATGACCTGAAAACCTCCTCCAGAGAACTCCTACAGCTGATAAACAACTTCAGCATTGTGGCTGGTTATAAAATCAACTCAAGCAAATCAGTTGCCTTCCTATACTCAAAGGATAAGCAGGCTGATAAAGAAGTTAGGGAAATGACACCCTTCAAAATAGCCACAAACAATATAAAGTATCTTGGTGTGACTCTAACCAAACAAATGAAAGATCTATATGACAAGAACTTCAGGTCTCTGAAGAAGGAAATCGAAGAAGACCTCAGAAAATGGAAAAATCTGCCATGCTCGTGGATTGGCAAGATTAATATAGTTAAAATGGCCATCTTGCCTAAAGCGATCTACAGATTCAATGCAATCCCCATCAAAATCCCAACTCAGTTCTTCACAGAGTTAGAAAAAGCAATTTTCAAATTCATCTGGAATAACAAGAAACCCAGTATAGCGAAAACTATTCTCAACAACAAAAGAAATTCTGGGGGAATCAGTATCCCTGACTTCAAGCAATACTACAGAGCAATAGTGTTAAAAACTGCATGGTATTGGCACAGTGACAGACAAGTGGACAAATGGAATAGAATTGAAGACCCAGAAATGAATCCACACACCTATGGTCACTTGATCTTTGACAAAGGAGCCAAAAACATCCAGTGGAAAAAAGATAGCCTTTTCAACAAATGGTGCTGGATCAATTGGAGGTCAGCATGCAGAAGAATGCGAATTGATCCATTCTTATCTCAATGTACTAAACTTCACTCCAAGTGGATCAAGGACCTCCATGTAAAACCAGACACACTGAAACTAATAGAAAAGAAATTGGGGAAGACCCTTGAGGACATGGGCACAGGGGGAAAGTTCCTGAACAGATCACCAATAGCTTATGCTTTAAGATCAAGAATTGACAAATGGGACCTCATAAAATTACAAAGTTTCTGTAAGGCAAAGGACACTGTTAAAAGGACAAAACAGCAACCATCAAATTGGGAAAGGATATTCACCAACCCCACATCTGATAGAGGGCTTATATCCAATATATACAAAGAACTCAAGAAGTTAGACCCCAGGGAAACAAATAACCCTATTAAAAATGGGGTACAGATCTTAACAAAGAATTTTCACCTGAAGAAATTCGGATGGCCGAGAAGCATCTTAAGAAGTGCTCAACATCATTAGTCATTAGGGAAATGCAGATCAAAACAACCCTGAGATTTCACCTTACACCAGTCAGAATGGCTAAGGTCAAAAACTCAGGAGACAGCAGGTGTTGGCGAGGATGTGGAGAAAGAGGAACACTCCTCCACTGCTGGTGGGGCTGTAAGATGGTACAACCACTGTGGAAATCAGTCTGGAGGTTCCTCAGAAAACTGGACATGAGACTTCCACAGGACCCTGCTATACCTCTCCTGGGCATATACCCAAAGGATTCCCCGGCATGCAATAAAGACACATGCTCCATTATGTTCATAGCAGCCTTATTTATAATAGCCAGAAGCTGGAAAGAACCCAGATGCCCCTCAAAGGAGGAATGGACTCAGAAAATGTGGTATATTTACACAATGGAATACTACTCAGCAATTAGAAACAATGAATTCACAAAATTTTTAGGCAAATGGTTTGATCTGGAAAATATCATCCTAAGTGAGGTAACCCAGTCACAAAAGAATACACATGGAATGCAATCTCTGATAAGTGGATATTAATTAGCTCAGAAGCCCTGAATACCCAAGGCACAAATTGCATAACAAATGACTCCCATGAAAAAGTATGGAGAGGGTCCTGATCCTGGAAAGAATCGATCTAGCATTGGAAGGGAATATAAGGACAGAGAAAAAGGAGGAAGGTGATTGGAGAAGGGATGGAGAGAAGAAGGTTTATGGGACATATGGGGAGGAGGGATCCGGGAAAGGGGAAATCATTTGGAATGTAAACAAAGAATATAGAAAATAAAAATATTAAAAAAAAAAACTAACCAAACCAAAAAAAAAAAAAAAAAAAAAAAAGATATGTTGTACCAGGAGTAGACCCAATGTGAGGCCCTGGGCTCCTGCCATAAAAAAAAAAAAAAAAGTTTTGATTCTTCCTCTCTGTGTACATGTGTGTATGCACATGTCTGCAGGTATGTGTGTAAGTATGGTGGCCAGTGCCAGATGTATTCCTTAATTGCTCTATACCTTATATTTTTAAATTTTCTTATGTTTACTTTTATTCATTTTGAACTTTTCATATATAATATTATATTCCATATATCATATTCCATATAATATATACTATATATCATATTTACCTCTCATTCCCACTCCAACTCTCCATAGGATCTCTCATCACATCCCCCTTCTAACTCCATACCCTCCTCTTATAGATTTTTAAAATTAATTTGTATTAAAATGATTATAAAATATATTTGCTCATTTTCCTCTTCCCCAGTTCCTCCCCACCCTCCTCCCCACCTAACTTCATGTTCCTTTTATCCCTCTCCCTTCTTTACTCTCTCAGAAAAGCCCAAAACCCAAACAAAAAAAAGCAAAAAAGCAAAACAAACAGAAGACCAATAAGTGAAGAGAGAGAGGGAGAGAGGGGGGGAATGAGGGAGGGAGGGAGGGAGAGAGAGAGAGAGAGAGGGAGAGGGAGAGGGAGAGGGAGAGGGAGGGAATGAGGGAGGGAGGGAAAGAGAGAGAGGAAGAGGGAGAGGGAGAGGGAGAGGGAGAGGGAGAGGGAGGGAATGAGGGAGGGAGGGAGGGAGAGAGAGGGAGGGAGGGAGGGAATGAGGGAGGGAGGGAGGGAGGGAGAGAGAGAGAGAGGGAGAGGGAGGGAATGATGGAGGGAGGGAGAGAGAGAGAGAGAGAGAGAGAGAGAGAGAGGGAGAGAGAGAGGGGGGGGAGAGACTGTGGAGCTAATTTTTTTGTTCCCCAGCTACTCCTAGACATGGAGCCTGTCCTGGAGTGTGATTGGTTTACCCAGTGACACTTTATTGGAGAAAATAATCCCTATTTGCCAATGGCTGTGAGCTGCAGATAGATTCATGGTTGGGGACAGGACCCTGTGAGTCTACTTCCTCCTCTCATTGATGAGACCCCCTTCTGGCTTGAGCCTGTGAGGTGCCACATGCACTGCTACGGTCTCTGTGAATACAGGCATGCATCGGTCCTATTGCGTCTGCCAGGCTCTGTTTCCTTAAAGTCAGTCACCGCCCTTGGCTCTTGCAGCCTTTCTGCCTCCCCTCCCACATAGATTCCTGGGCCCTGAGGGGAACGGTTTGATAAGGGCATCCCATTCAGGACTGAGTATTCTAAAGCTTGAAGAATGTTGCTTATTTGTGTTTGTGGTTAAACATTTTATCAAAGCCTTGATTACTGTAGACTTATATATTAAGTATTGAACTTAAGCGACAAATACTCTTAACTGTTGACCCATCTCTCCTGCCCTGATCTTGTGCACAGGACCCAGAACCCAGGGTCTCTACACATGCTCTACCATTAAGTTGTAAAATTACATATATGTATATATATGTATATATATACACATATCTGATGTATGTGTATACATACATATACATTACATTATACATATACCTCATATACCTCATATACCTCATATACCTCATATACCTCATATACCTCATATACTTCATAAAACTCATATACCCCATATACCTCATATACTTCATATACCTCATACACCTCATACACCTCATACACCTCATACACCTCATACACCTCATACACCTCATATACCTCATATACCTCATATACATCATATACCTTATATACATCATATACATCATATACACCATATGCATATACACATACATCATATACATATATGTATACATATACATACATCTACACATATTCATATACATCATATACATCATATACATATATATAATCTACATCATCTACATCTACATCTGTATATGCTGGTCCACTCTATCCTCTATAGTCATTTTAGCCTACCACCACTCTGGTTTATGTGTTCATTTATTCCCTCACTAGAATATAAGCTACCTGATGACTGGAGCCCTTTCTGTGTTGGTCACTGTTGCATACCATCACCTGACCTTACCCATGGCTGGCACTTTTGTAGATTTCTAGGACAAAAGAAAAAGTTGATTGAATGGACACATAATGGGTCAAAGCTGATACAGGGCAGTGGCCTGGGGACAAAAGAGAGAAGCTGGAAAGCTTTAAGACACTGTTAAACTTCTAAGCCCTCGAGACCCACCCTCTCTCCAATCAGAATGTGAGCATAGGCTCCAATTGCTGGACATTTCTCCCATTTCTGCTTCTCTCTGCTCATTTGGGGGCGTTTGGAGACTGTCTTGAATGGATCTTTGTTCCTGCTAGCTTTTGCTGGGGGGTCAGCCCTGGCACTTCCTTCTTGGTTCCTCTTGAGGTAGTGGAGCAGGAAGAGCATCAACAGGGGCAAGACCTGGCTTTGTGAGATATTTAGGGTTGCTGTTTAATAATTAAATGTTTACCTGCCTTAAGTCTAAGTCTCTTTGCTGTGGTAGCTGACCAGCCTACCTGAGTACCTCTGAGGCCAGAAACTGCTGCCTCTGAGGTTTAGCACCTTGACACTATTATGCACCACAAGAAGTGCATACCAAAAGGAGCATGTCATGGTTGTCTCTGAAGGGGCTCTGTCAGAGCCTTACACATACAGAGGCAGATGCTAGCAGCCAACCATCGAACTGGGCATGGGGTCCCCAATGAAGGAGTTGGAGGGTGGTCCGGAGGAGCTGAAGGGGTTTACAGCACCATGGGAAGAACAGTGGACACCCAGACACCCCAGGACTCCCAGAAACTAAACCATCAACCAAGGGGTACACATGGTTACAGCCAAAAATGTGGCAGAGGAATGCCTTGTCAGGCATCAGGGGGAGGAGTGGTCCTTGGTCAGATGAAAGCTCAATAGAGGCCCCAACAAAGGGAAAGGGGGGAGGGGGGAGGGGAGGGGAGGGGAGTGTCCAGTAGAGGGGGGCATATATGTGGAGGCAGGGGTGGGAGGAGGGGCTGGGGTTTTGGGGGAGGGGGGGAAACCGGGAAAGGTTTTAGCATTTAAAATGTAAATGAAGATTATATTCAATAATAATAATTAAAAAGCAGCAGGGGATTAAGTAAAGTAGCCTCTGTTCTGTCTCTGCAGGAATTTCAGGGCTCTAATTTCCACCCTGCTAGTTGAAGTCCCAGAAAGAAAAGACAGACACTTTGAAAGTGATTTTAATCTTTTTTTTTTCTAAGTTTTCTATGAAAGTTCTTTTAAAAGGATCTCTCTAGAAAGTTCTTCAGTTCTGCTTAAAAAGTTCTTCCTCTCTTGGTGTCCTCGGCACTTACACATCTTTCAGACTACATGATCACATGGTAAAAAGTTCACCACGAGTTTTCACATAACTTCAAATCATAAATTGAATAAGAACTTCACAATAGAGAATGTTTACATGCATATCGATTAAGAGTAAATATCTGGCTAAACATTTGCTATCTGTCACTAGCTCAGCTGGTTCACTGAAAGTTAAAAACCATAATTTTCATGACTAAGGCATTAGTGAAGTTTTGTATAGATCAACCCAGTCAATATTTTATCTTGTGTCCTTGCATATTTAGTAAATCCTTAGCTCCCTTTTTATGACCTTTGGTTCATTCTTTTACAACCTCTTGGAATGTGCTCTAAGTTGCAGAATGCCTGCTTGCTATCTCAGAAGCAATGAACTCAAGACACTTGAAGACTGGCAGAGTTCTCAATGCAGTTTTGATTATCAGAGAGAACTTAATAGCAGTCCTGTTATCAAAGAGCTTAATAATTACTAATATAATTTTAGGAATCTTATAGGATCATCATTAAGAATTAAGAAATCGTCTGTCTCTATAGCATTACTACAAGGCAGTACATCTTTGCTGTTCTACAGAGATCTGCTCAAAAGGGTGGAATAGTACCTAGTGATTGTTATATATATTTAATAGTAACAGGAAAAACACATTAATAGCTGAAATCTTTCCTAAAATGTAATGTTCTTGGCCTTGTCTAGAGAAGCAAATTGGTCAATAACTGTAAGAGTCCATGGCAGAACCATCTCGGGAAGATCACCTGCTAGTGTTTCGGCTTCTCCTTGATGGCTCCTGGCAAGCTTTGCCTACCTGAAGGCAAAGGTCATTGTTACATTAGTCTTTTATTCCACACAGTAGCCAGCATGATGTGCGGCACATGACAGAATGAAGATATTCTGAATGAGGGTATGGTGTGAGGACTTTGCTGGTGTAGGCTACAGGTAAAGGATCCTCGTGAATTGGATCCCTGGATACTTGCTAGTCAGACATTTGGAGAGGGTCCCAACTTGTTTGACAGACTCTTACAGTCTCCTTACAAAGGCTTTCTGCCCCGAGAATATGGACTTCCCGGCTTTCTAAGGTAAATGAAAGAAAGAGGTGACTCAATCTTTTTTTCCATATTTAACAATCTCATGTAAGAGCTTTAATCACACAGGGCATTGCCTGGCACCTGCTACTTAGGTCCATAAAAAAAGACTGTATTTCTGAACTTCTCTCTCAAGAGTAGCCAGGTGATAGTGCTGAGCATAGTCTGAGGAGGCCCTTGGGTCCCAGCCTCTCTCTCTCTCTCTCTTTCTCTCTCTCTCTCTCTCTCTCTCTCTCTCTCTCTCTCTCTCTCTCTCTCTCTCTGCCCAGTCGGGGCTCCTTATCCTCCACACTTCTCTGCTATCTGAGGAAGTAGGTCTTTAGGGGGAGGGAAGGGCACTTGAGTAGAGGCTCTCTGGGCATCATTAACATCTGCTACCTAAACTTTCTTGGAAGTTGCAAATGTGGAAATCTCCACAGGCAGCTTTACTTCAGATCAATTAAGAGCAGCTTGAGTTTTGCTTTGACTTCAAATGAGTCTCGGGAGGTTAGTTAGGGAGATGCCTACAGCAACTCTCTAAGTGACAGACCCTAGGGACAAGAAGCTGCTGGGTTTTATTAAATGAGTGGGTGAAGGGCCAATGCCAGCAGAAATTGTTCCAAGCATCCCCAGAAATCTTTGCCACTCCAGTGCCAGCTCGTGCAGCTGCGCAGCTCTGGCACTGTCCAGTGCCACGCCAACGGCGGTGGGATTAGTTAGTTCTCCTGCAGCTCTGGATTCTCCGTGGTAATGAAACACTGTTTCACTCTCAAGCAAATTGTTATAAAGAGTGATGGCTACTCTGGTGTGTGCTCTGTGTACACAATGCTAGGCGTGCCTCAGAGGTGAGGAAGAGAGTCATGAGAAGCCCTCCTTCCTCATGAAAGTGACAGCTGTGGGCTGCAGAGATGGCACTGCCAGTAAAGGAGCCTGTGGTCAAACTTGATGACCTGAGTTAGATTCCCAGGACCCACGTGGTAGACGGAGAGTTGCCCTCTGACCTCTGCATTCATACCATGCTGCATGCACCCTTCCACACTGTCTTCATTAGGGGTTTACTGCTGTGTGCAAACACCATGACCAAGGCCACTCTTATCAGGACAACATTCAGTTGGGGCTGGCTTACAGGTGCAGATGATCAGTCCATTATCATCAAGATGGGAACATGGCAGCATCCAGGCAGGCATGGTGCAGGAGGAGCTGAGAGTTCTACATCTTCCTCTGAAGGCTGCTAGTGGAAGACTGACTTCCAGGCATCTAGGATGAGGGTCTTAAGCCCACACCCACAGTGTGGCTCCAACAAGGCCACACCTACCAGTGCCACTCCTTGGACCAAGCATATACAAACCATCACACACACCACACACAAAACACACAGATAAGTGTGAAATAACTTAAGTGGTAATTATAGATGAATCCCTGATGTAGCCTAGATTTGCAACAACAAAGAACACCAATTTTTCCCCTCTAATACCCATTTTTTCCAGCAAAATTAAAATTCCATTGGGTTAGAGAGAAATTTAAAATATATTAAAATGCAGAGAAACAAGTCATAAAGCTAAGAAGCCATTGTAAGAGAAGATTTTAAAAACTGACAACATAGAATAAGAAGCTTACCTGTGACAGAAAAGACCAGAAACTGTTCAGTGATCAGAAGAGCAAGGAGAAAATATTCTCTCATGCCTGACAACAAAAGGCTGGTGTGTGTGTGTGTGTGTGTGTGAGAGAGAGAGAGAGAGAGAGAGAGAGAGAGAGAGAGAGAGAGAGAGAGAGAAGAGAGAAAAGAACACCTTGTGGTCTTGTGGACTCTGTGAGTTTATCTCAGTAATATGGGAAAAGAATGTCATGGACACTGGGCTTGTGCTAAGTGGGATTGTCAGGAAGCAGGGCAATCTATGGTGGATGTCTTAATTGTCATCTGTGAGTTGGGAACACTTTGGAGCAAAAACTAACGAACAAACACCAACAAAGCCCCATGCTAGCTGCAAGAGAGGCTGTTTGGTCATTTTTGTGATTTGTTCAATGTTTCCATCTGCCTGTGCTTAGACATGGCTACAGTGTCTGTAATGTAGTTTTGAAATGCTACTTTGTGGGGCTAGAGAGATGGCTCATTGGTTAAGAGCACTGACTATTCTTCTGGAGGTCCTGAGTTCAATTCCCAGCAACCACATTGGTGGCTCACAACCATTTGTAATGAGATCTGATGCCTTCTTCTGGAGTGTCTGAAGACAGCTGCAGTGTACTGTCTCCAATAATAAATACATCTTAAAACAAGAAAGAACTGCTACTTTTGGCTGAACTCATGATTTTGCACTACCTGCTTCCTGTTTAATGGACCTTATTGTGGAGCGGATTCCCTGTGAGACTCATTCACACTGTACACCTCTTTAAGCAGTGTAACCTTACAGGGGTCAAGGAATCTCTTCCTATGGGAATACACTGTGTAATTCATGAAATTACACACCAGTCTCCTAATTCACACCATGTACTACAGTGCTTACATTTTTTATTGTTCCATTGCAACAACACAATAATCTTGTCTAAAGCCAGTTTTCCCTTGCAAACTGGCTATATTAAACAAGGGACAAATCTATTAAAGAACTATTTTTACAGTCACACACTAACAGAGAGCTACCATTTTCCTTTCTTGTCAAAACTGTAGAGCTCTTACGAGCAAAAAATCTGGGTTCATTTCTGGATCTTCAATCCTGTTCCATTGATCCTCCTGCCTGTCACTGTACCAATACCATGCAGTTTTTAACACTATTGCTCTGTAGTATTGCTTGAGGTCAGGGATACTGATTCCCCCAGATTTTCTTTTGTTGCTGAGAAAAGTTTTAGCTATCCTGGGTTTTTTGTTGTTCCAGATGAATTTGATAATTGCTCTTTCTAACTCTGTGAAGAATTGAGTTGGGATTTTGATGGGTATTGCATTGAATCTGTAGATTGCTTTTGGCAAAATGGCCATTTTAACTATATTGATAAACCGATCCATGAGCATGGGAGGTTTTCCCATTTTTTGAGGTCTTCTTCCATTTCCTTCTTCAGAGTCTTGAAGTTCTTGTCA
The DNA here is from genome assembly GCF_947179515.1 of Apodemus sylvaticus. Lineage (NCBI taxonomy): Eukaryota > Metazoa > Chordata > Mammalia > Rodentia > Muridae > Apodemus > Apodemus sylvaticus. Next base: position 71,849,787 of record NC_067488.1, read on the forward strand.
TAAAGATCTTTCACATGTTTGGTAAGAGTCACCCCAAGATACTTTATACTGTTTGTGGCAATTGTGAAGGGGGTCATTTCCCTAATTTCTTTCTCAGCCTGCTTATCCTTTGAGTATAGGAAGGCCACTGATTTGCTTGAGTTGATTTTATAACCTGCCACTTTGCTAAAGTTGTTTATCAGCTGTAGGAGCTCTCTAGTGGAGTTTTTTGGGTCACTTAGGTAGACTATCATGTCCAGAAATGAACCCACACACCTATGGCCACTTGATCCTCGACAAAGAGGCTGAAAACATCCAATGGAAAAAAGATAGCCTTTTCAACAAATGGTGCTGGTTCAACTGGAGGTCAGCATGCAGAAGAATGCGAATTGATCCATCCTTGGCTCCTTGTACTAAGCTCAAATCCAAATGGATCAAGGACCTCCACATAAAGCCAGACATTCTGAAGCTAATAGAAAAGAAACTGGGGAAGACCCTTGAGGACATCGGTACAGGGAGAAAGTTTCTGAACAGAACACCAATAGCGTATGCTCTAAGAGCAAGAATCGACAAATGGGACCTCATAAAATTACAAAGTTTCTGTAAGGCAAAAGACACCATCAAGAGGACAAATCGGCAACCAACAAATTGGGAAAAGATCTTCACAAATCCTACATCAGATAGAGGGCTAATATCCAATATATATAAAGAACTCAAAAAGTTAGACTCCAGAAAACCGAACAACCCTATTAAAAAATGGAGTTAAACAAGGAATTCTCACCTGAAGAAATTCGGATGGCGGAGAAGCATCTTAAAAAATGCTCAACTTCATTAATCATTAGGGAAATGCAAATCAAAACAACCCTAAGATTTCATCTTACACCAGTCAGAATGGCTAAGATTAAAAATTCAGGAGACAGCAGGTGTTGGAGAGGGTGTGGAGAAAGAGGAACACTCCTCCACTGCTGGTGGGGTTGCAAATTGGTACAACCACTCTGGAAATCAGTCTGGTGGTTCCTCCGAAAACTGGGCACCTCACTTCCAGAAGATCCTGCTATACCACTCCTGGGCATATACCCAGAGGATTCCCCACCATGTAATAAGGATACATGCTCTACTATGTTCATAGCAGCCCTATTTATAATTGCCAGATGCTGGAAAGAACCCAGGTATCCCTCAACAGAAGAGTGGATGCAAAAAATGTGGTATATCTACACAATGGAGTACTATTCAGCCATTAGAAACAATGAATTCATGAAATTCTTAGGCAAATGGATGGAGCTAGAGAACATCATACTAAGTGAGGCAACCCAGACTCAAAAGGTGAATCATGGCATGCACTCACTAATAAGTGGTTATTAACCTAGAAAACTGGAATACCCAAAACATAATCCACACATCAAATGAGGTACAAGAAGAAAGGAGGAGTGGCCCCTGGTTCTGGATAGACTCAGTGAAACAGTTTTCGGCAAAACCGGAACAGGGAAGTGGGAAGGGGTGGGTGGGAGGACAGGGGAAGAGAAGGGGGCTTACTGGACTTTCGGGGAGTGGGGGGCTAGAAAAGGGGAAATCATTTGAAATGTAAATAAATTATATCGAATAAAAAAAATCTGGCAAAACAAAAAAACAAACAAACAAAAAAAACAAAAAACAACAACAACAAAAAAAACAGAAAAGGGTATGGATTACAATTGTATGGTCCAATTCTGATTACCACAATGGAATGAATATTCAATAAAGCCAGGTAACTATAAAGAAGAAGAGGTTCACTCAGTTGACGATCCTAAGATCAAGGGGGTGACAGCAAGCCGTGGTTGGCTGAGCCGTGTCACTGAGACATGAAAGCAGTAAAACTCTGATAGAATTTCAAATCTTCCTGGCCTCATACAGGCAACTAGACTTGCAACTGTTCTTCAACCAAAGATTTCTAAACTTGGTCCCAGAGAGTTCCATGCATAAGCAGAGGGCACAGAGGATGCTCACTGCAGTGTGCTCTCAATATAAAACCAAAAAGCTGAAATCTAGCGAAAGACAATAAATTCTAGAATATTGGTAAGTGGTTCGAATCTGATCTTACTTAACTTTTCTATTTGTTATTAATTTTAAAAATGCTTAAAAGTTAAATTATGTCTCTGTGTAAGAGTATGCCAGCAACCCCTTATAATATTTCTTAGGGAAAATAGCATTTATAATTGCACATAAATGTGATAACAAGTGCTTTTTTTTAAAAGATCACTCAAAGGAAAAAAATCATAAAATACTCCTAAATCTGAATTGTGTATTTAGATGGTTCAAGGAACTCTTTCCTTGAAATTTTCAGCATTTCCAAACCCTAATAAACACAAAATTAAAAACTGAGTAAGAACATTGCCCTTGTTAGGGTTTTACTGCTACGAACAGACACCATGTCCAAGGCAACTCTTATAAAGGCAAACATTTAAGTGTGGCTGGCTTACAGTTCAGAGGTTCAGTCCATTATCATCATGACAGAAGGCATGGCAGCATGCAGGCAGACACCGTGCTGGAAACGTTGCTGCCAGTGCTACATTTGGATCTGAGGACAACATAAGAAGACTGTGTACTACTGTGGGTGGAGCTTGAGCAGGGAAGACCTCAAAGCCCGCCCCCACAGTGACACACTTCCTCCAACAAGGCCACATCTCCTAATAGTGTCACTCCCCATGGGCTAAGCATTCAAACACATGAGTCTATGGGGGCCATTCCTATTCCATATTTTTATTACATTTTTGGGTTTGTGTTGTTGTTTTGAGACAGGTCTTACTGTTTATCCCTGGCTGTTCAGGAAGAGGCCTTGTACTCACAGAGATTCACCTGACTTTGCCCCCTACCCCACAAAACAAACAAACAAAAAGAAAACAGTAGCTTTTCTCATGCCAGCAGACACTGGTCCAGGTCAGCAATGTTGGCTAAATGGTTGTCACATGCAATGGTTCCTCACAGAGGACTGGGCATTGTATGTGATGCTAGCTCCTTACTTCTTGGGAAGGGGCTGGATTTTAGGATTTTGTTCTTAAGGTGTTGTGCTCAGAGATGGCAAGAGAGTCCATCTGTTATTTTTCTACCCACTCCAATGCAGATCTTTGCCCACTCACCCAGTGCGTACGTTTTTCAGCTGGACTTTGGCTTTCTCTGGGGAAAACGTCTCTGCGGTGGTGCTCACTGCATGTGCATGGTGGGGGTGGGGGTGGGTGCCCAAAGCCCCCTCCTCCTCCAATATGTCAATGTCATTCTTGGTTCTGGGACCTTTAGGAAGCCACAAGTTCTCAGGCTTCCTTACCTAGAAGATAGTTTTAATAATACCAATGAGACATCAGTGTGACAATTATGATAAACCCAGCCTCTTCCCGAGGGATAAGGAGCTGGCACCACATACAATGCCCAGCCCTCTGTGAGGGGCCACAGCACATTATTACCATTTAGCCAGCTTTGCTGATCTGGATTAGTGTCCGCTGACATAAGACAAGCTACTGTTTTCTTTTCTTTTCTTTTTCTGTTTTTGTTTGTTTGGTGGGGTGGAGAGCAAAGGCAGATGAATCGCTCAAGGCCAGTTCCAAAATAGCCAGAGATACACAGTAAGACCTGCCTCAAATCTCACTTAGAGATTTATCAAATCAGAACAGGAATCGTGCCTACCCTTTACAGTTCCTAGATTTTGTACAGATACAGGAGAGCACATATGCATGTGCATAAGGGTGGAAGCAAACAGTCTCGAGGGCTCACAACAGAGAATGAATGAACAAAAAGGAAGGAGGGTGGGGAGGTCGGGATGGGTTCTCTGTATGTAACAGTATTATATACAACTAATATATCCAATGAAAAATGTTTAGTATTGGATCATCTATTCATAATTGCTGTCACTACTGTTATTCTTAGATAAGTGAAAATGAAGCCCAAATGATATTAACACTATGAGCTATTATTGTTGATTTTTCCATTAACAATCTTCTATGTCATCATAGTTACACAGGTTCCCCATGATGAACCCCTGAAGGCAAAACCATGGCATACATACATGTTAGGTCTTCCTTCAAACTCTACTGTGCAAGCCCTTTCTACCTTGCTTCTTGGTTACAACCCAACCTGTTCTTTAGCAACAAATGTCCTCGGAAGACTCTTTGGCTAGCCTTGTGACACAGAGCAAATCTTTGTTGTAAAAAAGAGTGTGCAGGTATAAAGCCTTCTGGTGGCTCTGCGGCGTTCATAGAAGATCCATCCACCCAATCACCTTTCAGTTAAAAATTATAAACACAATAGTTTCTAGAAAGCTACCTGGAATTAATTTCTGGGGAGAGCAGTTAAAGAGCCCACAGACTGCTAAAGGTAAAATCAAGGCTAGATAGAACAGTAAGTAAAGGATATTAAAAACCCTGCCCTCTTCTAACACCAGTTGGGGGACCTTTCCATCCTCTCCATTCTATTGGCCTCAACTGATTTACATAAAATTAAGATTGTTTTTAGGTTTATAATTATACCTGTAGTTGCCTCATAGAAGGTCATCACGGCTGGTCAACAGCAGCAGTCCTTCACACGGTGGTTTCCCAGGAGGTCCTAATCCTTGCTTGGCTTGGTTATTAATCTCAGTGTCATCGGGATGTAAGACTGCACAAAGCCACTCTGTGTTCTCGATGTATGCATTTTCTGCATTGTCATGTATGCATAATCATCCCAAGAAATGGCCTGCTGCACTAAGTGGCTGGAATGGAAAATATCTAACACTGTGATGGACTGTATTCAAGTTGTCCTTTGTTTTGAGATAATGATTTCAACATTGTCCCCTTCCCTTTCTTTCCTCCAAACATTCCCACTACTCCTTCTTCTCTCTTTCAAATTCATCACCCTTTTTTAAAATTCGATATATTTTTTATTTACATTTCAAATGATTTCCCCTTTTCTGGCTCCCCACTCCCCGAAAGTCCCATAAGGCCTCTTCCCTCCCCCTATTCCGCCATCCAACCCTTCCCACTTCCCTGTTCTGGTATTCCCCTATACTGCTGCGCTGAGTCATTCCAGAACCAGGGACCACTCCTCTGTTTCTCTTGGACATCAATTAATATGTGGATTATGTCTTGAGTATTCCACATTTCTAGGCTAATATCCACTTATCAGTGAGTGCATACCATGATTGATCTTTTGAGACTGGGTTGCCTCACTTAGTATGATGTTCTCCAGATCCATCCATTTGTCTAAGAATTTCATGAGTTCATTGTTTCTGATGGCTGAAGAGTGTTCCATTGTGTAAATATACCACATTTTTTGTATCCACTCCTCCGTTGAGGGATACCTCAGTTCTTTCCAGCTTCTGGCTATTACAAACAGGGCTGCTATGAACATAGTGGAGCATGTGTCTTTATTGCATGCCAGGGAATCCTCTGGGTATATGCCCAAGAGTGATATAGCAGGGTCCTCCGGAAGTGTCATGCCCAGATTTCTGAGGAACCGCCAGACTGATTTCCAAAGTAGTTGTACCATTTTGCAATCCCACCAGCAGTGGAGGAGTGTTCCTCTTTCTCCACATCCTCGCCAACACCTGCTGTCTCTTGAGTTTTTAACCTTAGCCATTCTGACTGGTGTAAGGTGAAATATCAGGGTTGTTTTGATTTGCATTTCCCTAATGCCTAATGATGTTGAACATTTCTTAAGGTGCTTCTCAGCCATCCGATGTTCTTCGTGGGAAAATTCTTTGTTTAGCTCTGTACCCCACTTTTTAATAGGGTTATTTGGTTCTCTTGTGTCTACTTTCTTGAGTTCTTTGTATATATTAGATATTAGCCTTCTGTTGGATTTAGGGTTGGTGACGATTTGTTCTCAATCTGTTGGTTGACATTTTGTCCTTTTGACAGTGTCTTTTGCCTTACAGAAACTTTGTAATTTTATGAGGTCCCATTTGTCAATTCTTGATCTTAGAGCATAAGCTATTGGTGTTCTGTTCAGGAACTTTTCCCCTGTGCCCATGTCCTCAAGGGTCTTTATCAGTTTCTTTTCTATTAGTTTCAGTGTGTCAGGTTTTATGTGGAGGTCCTTGATCCACTTGGAGTTGAGCTTAGTACAAGGAGATAAGAATGGATCAATTCGAATTCCTCTGCATGATGACCTCCAATTGAACCAGCACCATTTGTTGAAAAGGCTATTTTTCCCCCACTGGATGTTTTCAGCTCCTTTGTTGAAAATTAAGTGACCATAGGTGTGTGGGTTTATTTCTGGGTCTTCAATCCTATTCCATTGATCCACTTGCCTGACATTGTACCAGTACCATGCAGTTTTTATCACAATTGCTCTGTAGTAATCTTTGAGGTCTGGGATACTGATTCCCCCAGAAGTTCTTTTACTGTTGAGAATAGTTTTAGCTATCCTGGATTTTTTGTTATTCCAGATGAATTTGAGAATTGCTCTTTCTAACTCTATGAAGAACTGAGTTGGGATTTTGATGGGGATTGTGTTGAATCTGTAGATTGCTTTTGGCAAGATGGCCATTTTAACTATATTAATCCTGCCAATCCGCGAGCATGGAAGATTTTTCCATTTTCCGAGGTCTTCTTTGATTTCCTTCTTCAGAGATCTGAAGTTTTTGTAGTATAGGTCTTTCACTTGTTTGGTTAGAGTCACCCCAAGATTCTTTATGCTGTTTGTGGCTATTGTGAAGGGTGTCATTTCCCTAATTTCTTTCTCAGTCTGCTTATCCTTTGAGTATAGAAAGGCTACTGATTTGCTTGAGTTGATTTTGTAACCAGGCACTTTGCTGAAGTTGTTTATCAGCTGTAAGAGTTCTCTGGTAGAGTGTTTTGGGTCATTTAAGTATACAATCATATCATCTGCAAATAGTATACCTTTGACCTCCTTATGTTGTCTAATTGCTCTAGCTAGGACTTCAAGAACTATATTGAAAAGATATGGAGAGAGGGGGCAGCCTTATCTAGTCCCTGATTTTAGTGGGATTGCTTCAAGTTTCTTTCCATTTAGTTTGATGTTGGCTACCGGTTTGCTGTATATTGCTTTTACTATGTTTAGATTATGGGCCTTGAAATCCTGTTCTTTCCAAGACTTTTAGCATGAAAGGATGCTGAATTTTGTCAAATGCTTTTTCAGCATCTAATGAAATGATCATGTGATTTTTTTCTTTGAGTTTGTTTAAGTAGTGGATGGCATTGATGGATTTCAGTATACTGAACCATCCCTGCATCCCTGGGATGAAGCCTACTTGATCATGGTGGATGATCATTTTGATGTGTTCTTGGATTTGGTGGGCAAGAATTTTATTGAGTATTTTTGTGTCGATATTCATAAGGGATATTGGCTTGAAATTCTCTTTCTTTGTTGGATCTTTGTGTGGTTTTGGTATCAGCATAATTGTGGCTTCATAGAACGAGTTGGATAGTGTTCCTTCTGTTTCTATTTGGTGGAATAGTTTGAAGAATATGGGTGTTAAGTCTTTTTTGAAGGTCTGAAGGAATTCCGCACTAAAACCATCTGGTCCTGTGCTTTTTTTGTTTGGAAGGCTTTCTATGACCCCTTCTATTTCTTTAGGGTTATGGGACTGTTTAGATGATCTATTTGATCCTGATTTAATTTTGGTATTTGGTATCTGTCTTAAGAAATTGCTCATTTCCTCCAGATTCTCCAGTTGTGTTGAGTACAGGCTTTTGTAGTAGGATCTGATAATTTTTTGAATTTCCTCAGTTTCTGTTGTTATATCTCCCTTTTCATTTCTAATTTTGTTAATTTGGATACTGTCTCTATGTCCTTTGGTTAGTCTGACTAAGGGTTTATCTATCTTGTTGATTTTTTTCAAAGAACCAGCTCCTGGTTTTATTGATTTTTTGTATGGTTCTCTTAGTTTCTACTTGATTGATTTCAGCCCTGAGTTTGACGATTTCCTGTCTTCTTCTACTCCTGGGTGAATTACCTTCTTTTTGTTCCAGGGCTGTCAGTTGTGCCATTAAGCTTCTAGTGTATACTCTCTCCAATTTCTTTTTGGAGGCACTCAAAGCTAAGAGTTTTCCTCTTAGCACTGCTTTCATTGTGTCCCATAAATTTGGGTATGTTGTGTCTTCATTTTCATTAAATTCTAAAAAGTCTTTGATTTCTTTCTTTATTTCTTCCTTGACCAAGGTATCATTGAGTAGAGTATTGTTCAGTTTCCATGTGTATGTGGGCTTTCTGTTGTTTTTGTTATTATTTAAGACCACTTTTACTCCATAGTGATCTGATAGGAGGCATGGGATTAGTTCGATCTTCTTATATTTGTTGAGGTCTGTCTTGTGAACAATTATATAGCCGATTTTGGAGAAGGTACCATGAGGTGCTGAGAAAAAGGTATATTCTTTTGCTTTAGGATAGAATGTTCTATATATATATCTATTAAATCTAATTGGTACAAAGCTTCAATTAGTTTCATTGTGTCCCTGTTTAGTTTCTGTTTTCTTGATCGGTCCATTGAGGAGAGTGGGATGTTGAAGTCACCCACAATTATTGTGTTAGGTACAATGTGTGATTTGAGCTTTAGTAAAGTTTCTTTAACAAATGAGGGTGCCCTTGCATTTGGTGCATAGATGTTCAGAATTCAGAGTTCTTCTAGGTAGATTTTTCCTTTGACCAGCAAGAAGTGTCCTTCCGTGTCTCTTTTGATGACTTTAGGTTGAAAGTTAATTTTATCTGTTATTAGAATGGCTACTCTGGCTCATTTCCTGAGACCATTGGCTTGTAAAATTGTCTTCCAGCCTTTTACTCTAAGGTAGTTTTTGTCTTTGACATTCAGGTGTGTTTCCTGTATGCAGGAAAATGTAGGGTCCTGTTTCCTTATCCAGTCTGTTAGTCTATATCTTTTTATTGGGGAATTGAGTCCATTGATGTTAAGAGAAATTAAGGAATGAATAGTGATTATTACTGCCTGTCATTTTTGATGTTATTTTTATATTTGAGTGGTTATCTTCTTTTGGGTTTGGTGAAAGAAGGTTACTATCTTGCTTTTTTCCAGAGTGTAGTTTCTCTCCTTGTATTGGAGTTTTCCTCCTGTTATTCTTTGTAGGGCTGGGTTTGTGGAAAGATAAATTTGGTTTTGTCATGGGATATCTTGGTTTCTCCATCTGTGGTGATTGAGAGTTTTGCTGGGTATAAGTAGTCTTGGCTGACATTTGTGCTCTCTTAGAGTCTGCATGAGATCTGCCCAGGATCTTCTAGCTTTCATGGTCTCTGGTGAGAAGTCTGCTGTGATTCTGATAGGTCTTCCTTTATATGTTACTTGGCCTTTTTCTCTTACTGCCTTCAATATTCTTTCTTTGTTTAGTACATTTGGGATTTTGATTATTATGTGACAGGAGGTATTTCTGCTCCGGTCCAGTCTGTTTGGAGTTCTGTAGGCTTCTTGTATATTCATGGGCATCTCTCTCTTTAGGTTAGGGAAGTTTTCTTCTATAATTTTGTTGAAGATTATTTGCTGGCCCTTTCAGTTGTAAATCTTCACTCTCATCTATACCTATAATCCTTAGGTTTGGTCTTCTCATTGTGTCCTGGATTTCCTGGATGTTTTGGGTTACAAGCTTTTTGCATTTTGCATTTTCTTTGACTGTTGAGCCAATGGTTTCTATGGTATCTTTGGCATCTGAGATTCTTTCTTCCATCTCTTGTATTCTGTTGTTGATATTTGCATCTATGGCCCCTGATTTCTTCCCAAGATTTTCTATCTCCAAAGTTGTCTCCCTTTGTGATTTCTTAGTTGTTTCTACTTCTGTTTTTAGATCCAGGATGGTTTTGCTCAGTTCCTTCTTTTGTTTGTTTGTGTTTTCCTTTAATTCTTTAAGAGATTTTTGTGTTTCCTCTTTCATGACTTCTGCCATTTGACTCACTTTCTCTTGCATTTCTTTAAATTTTTTTTTGCGTTTCTTCTTTATTGGTTTCTATCTCTTGAGCCTTATTCTCCTGAATTTCTTTAAGTGATTTTTGTGTTTCCATTATACGGGTTTCTAACTTATTCATGTTCCCCTGTATTTCTTTAAAAGATTCATTTATGTTCTTTTTGTGTTCCTCTAGCAGCATCATGACCAGTGATTTTAAATCCAAATCTTGTTTTTCTGGTGTGTTGGGGTATCCAGGACTTGCTGATATTGGAGAGTTGGGTTCAGATGCTGCCATATTGCCTAGATTTCTGTTAGCAGCGTTCCTACGTTTGCCTTTTGTCATCTTGTTATCTCTGGCATTAGTTGGTCTTGTCACTGGCTGGTGTTTGAATCTCCTGTGAGACTGTAAGGCTATTTCGGCAACACTGGATGGCTGGGTTTCCCCTGGCACAGTTTGCTGATGTGCTGCCCTCCTCTTGGGCGCCCTTGGAGCCCTAGTGTGCCTTGCCCCAGGTTGTCTCTGTGAACCAGGTGATGCCCGTTTGCTCCTTCAGGGAGTGATGATGGTGGATACTGTGGGGACCTTTTCCGAGTGCTGAACACTCTGCTGGGCAGCCGATCCCCCAACCAGGTTGGTGCACACACGGCTAGCCTAGCTGCTCAGGCCCTTAGTCCAGGCAAAGGCCTGATGGGCTTAGACCCGAACAATGTTCGGCTCGGGCTCTGTCTACTAACTGGTTCTGTCAGGTAACCAAGATGGTGCCGCGTATGCCCCTACAAGTGCTGGGCAGTCTGCTGGGTAGACAACCTCCTGGCTGGGTTGGCACACATGTGGCACACTGAGCTGCCCAGGGCCTGGGTGCAGGCCAACCCCTGTCAGGCTTAGACCCAAGTGATGCTTGCCTCAGGATAAGTCTACTGGCTGGCTTTGTCTGTTAGAGCCCTCTGGCATCCAGTATCCAAGATGGGGGTGCGAATGCCCCCTGCAAATGCTGGGACAGACTGCTGGGTAAACGCCTGTCAGGCTTAGACCCAAGCGATGGTAGCCTCGGACTATGTCAGCGTACCTGGGGCTGTCAGGTCTCTCTGGCATCCGGGAGCCAAGATGGCAGAGAGACTCTCCTAACTGGCTGGCAGGAGGCAGAGATTTGATGTGGTTTCAGTGTGGTGGAAAGCACTGTAACTCCGCTGCCGCTCGCAGCTCGACTGACCTGCAGTGGCCAGTGGTAGTGGGCGCAGGGCCTGCCTGGACCCTGTCGCCTTGATTCCACTGGTGGTGGCCTTCTCCGCTGGACAAGCTGCTGCTGCTGCCTCCACTACCACTGCTGCCACCGCCCTCTACCCCCCCCCCCCTTTTTTAATGGTAGCCATTTTGACTAGGGTGAGAAAGAATCCCAAAGTAATTTTAAATTTCATTCTCCTGATAAAAAGCTATCAAACACTTTAAAAATACTTATTGGCCACTTTGTTTCTTCTTTTGAGAACTAGCTACTTTCTTGTTTTAATTTTTTTCAGTTCTTTATTCATTCATACTTTAAACTCCCATCTAATGTATAGCTGGCAAAGAATCTCTCCCATTAGTGGTCTTCCTTCCTTCCTTCCTTCCTTCCTTCCTTCCTTCCTTCCTTCCTTCCTTCCTTCCTTCCTTCCTTCCTTTTGCCAAGGTCTCACTATGTAGATCTGACTAGCCTGGACCTTGCTAAGTAGATCAAGATGGCCTTGAACTCACAGAATGTCACTTGCCTCTCCCTCCAGGGTGTGGAAATGAAGATGTGTGCCACCATGCCCAGCCCAGTGTAGGAGCTTCGTAATGTGTTCTTGAATTTGGATTACAAGTGTTTTCTTGAGAATTTTTACATATATATTCATCAGATAAATTAATGTGTAGTGTTGTGTTGCTGTTGTGTCTTTATTCAGTAGCAGCATCGTCACTGTTTGCCACCCTGCCCCCCTCACTGTAATAAAATACTCTGACAAAAGTGTTTTTGGTGAGAAAGGGTTTACCCCGCCCACAGTTTAGGATGACAGTATAATACTGACTTCATACTCTGAGTTTGGTAATGCTACTTCTCTTGCTGTTTTGTGGAACAGTTTAAGAAGCATTGATCTTCCATAAAAGCCAGCCAGAATTCAGACAGTGTCCTGTCTTGAGATTATTTTTAGACTAAATTAATTTTTTTGACAATTTCATAGATGCATAAAGTGCATTCTGATTACCATAATCCCCACCCTGGCTTCCCTCCTCCCCTTCCCCTTCTCCCTCCCCCTCCTCCTAACCCCAGCTACTGTAACCCCTACCCTGGTCTCCTTCCTCCTCCTCCCCCTCCTCCTCCTCTTTCCCCTCCTCTTCTTTTTCCTCCTAACCCCAGCCACTGTAACCCCCAACCTGATCTCCCTCCCCCTCCTCTCCCTCCTCCTAACCCCAGCCACTGTAACCCCTACCCTGCTCTCACTCCCCTTCCTCCTCCTCCTCCTCCTCTTCAGCCCAGCTGCAATCCCCTTCCAAATATTCCTTCTGGCTCCTTTTCAGTGTTTCAATTTCCTTGTTGATTTTTTCTTCCATATTTTATTTTTTTCTCTTCCAAATTACCATTTCCTTCCTTTCTGAAGTTGTCTTGTCTAGGTCCTGAATTGCTTTCGACTTGGTTTTCTGCTTATTAGAGGCCTTGATTTGGTCACTGATCTTGCTTTAAAGTAGGACTCTGAATTTTGTTTTTCTATAACGTGTCAGCTACCTTCATGACTTAGCTGTGGGGCTGGGGCTATGTTTGGGGTGTTTAAGGTGCTGTTGCAAGTTCTTTGTCTTTCTTTGCTGTGGTTTGTATATCTGTTAGAACTGGTCTGTCTTCTACTTTCACACATTCTTTTGGTTCATTTGTGCTGTTTTATACTTGTCTTGCAAGAGCATTGTCTTCACTAGGGATTGTTTTTCCTGCTGCAGTTTAGAAGGGAGATTGACAGTTAACATGCCCACTAATTTCCCAGCATTCCCAGGTTCATCTTGCTATAGGAGAGGTTTGTGGACTCCATTCAGGTGCCCATTAAGGTTCATGGATAGTGGTGTTAGGGTGCTGGTTGGAAAAAGTAGAACTGTTGTTTCTTTGGAACAGTATCTCACCTTGTAGGTCAAGTTCTCTTGAAACTCTCTATGTAGGCCAGGCTAGCCTCTAACTCACTGTGATCCTCGGCTACATGGATTCCGGGATTACACAAGCCACTGTCCAGCTAAGAAAGTGCAGTTGATAGATCAGAGAGAAGGGCATCAGTGTGCAAATAATAAAAGTTAAGTAAGGGGGAGAGGAGGGGGGAGGAGGTAAAGGGTGAATGAGAAGTAGCTGAGGACCAGTTACAGATATGGAAACAGGGATTTCTGTTGGCGTGGAATAAGGGACACTCATGAAAGCCTTTGTGGTGTGTGTGTGTGTGTGTGTGTGTGTGTGTGTGTGTGTATGATTGAAAATTTGCAAATGATAGTGCAAATATAAACAAATTTCAAAAAATTAAATGAACGAAAGAAAATCTAAGCAACCAAAATGTGTTCCCTCCTGTGCTGGTTGCTCTGGGGAAGCTAAGGTGTAGCATCCCTCCTCAGCCTTCTCTGGAAAAGAGATTTTCCAGTCACTGCAGTTTGGGAGTCTATGGGTCTCTTGTCCTCTGACCCTATCTTCCTGAGATTATCCTATTCATACTCTTACTTGGTACATACTAAAATTTTCTGGAAATGATTGTTTTTTTACAGGACATGGAGCTTCTCAGCACAAATATGTCCAGGAACAAAAAAAAGCCCAAGAAGAAGACAGAATAAAAGTGTTCTCTTAGGGGGGCTGGAGAGATGGCTCAGCGGTTAAGAACATGCACTGTTCTTCCAAAGGTCTTGAGTTCAAATCCCAGCAACCACATGGTGGCTCACAACCATCCGTAATGAGCTCTGACCCCCTCATCTGGTGTGTCTGAAGACAGCTATAGTGTACTTACATATAATAAATAAATAAAATGTTTAAAAAAAAAGTGTTCTCTTATTTTCCTTGGGGAATTTTTTACTTAAGCGTTGAATGAAGGTTTTTATTTTTGTTGTTGTTGTTTTGTTTGTTTTTTGCTTTGTTTTGTTTTCTGTGAGGACTGAAGAAATAGTTTTCTTTGCAGTCATTTTGTTTGTTCATTCTTCCCTTCCCGTTAGCTTTATCTTTCTAAATAGGTCTTCCTTAATTTCTTCAGAGTATCTCCTTCCCAAATATTCACATTTTTAGAAAGAACTGGTCAGGAAGAAACCCATGGAGGTGACGCCTACGCTGGCGATTGTTACATACACACAGATGTGAAGAGTTGGGGTGGTGCAGAGGTCAAAGGAGAGCAGGGCTGCATCTGCCTTTCCACCAGGACGCAAGCACGAGGGGGGGCGGGGGGCTTTGTGACGTAGGTGCCCCAGAACCCCACACCTGCTGAGGCCAGAGGCCAAATCAAAGCGGGTGGCCCCGCGGTGGGGGGGGAAGCGGGGCCATGGCTGAGGCTGCCCAGTCCAGTGGGGAATCTCAAGGCGCAGAACTTAGAATCCAGATCCAGCAGCCTGTGGAGAGAACCCTGAGGACGCCAGCCAGGCGGGGTACGCAGTCCGTGCTCAGAGTGTCCCAGCTGCTGCTCAGGGCCATTGCGGGCCACCAGCACCTGACTCTGGCTGCGCTCAAGAAGGAGCTGGGTAACGCTGGCTACGAAGTCCGCCGGAAGGTCTCCTCTCACCACGCGGGGGAATCCACCAGGTCGGTGAAAGGCACGCTCCTGAGGGTCAGTGGCAGCGACGCTGCCGGCTACTTCAGGGTCTGGAAAATTTCAAAGCCGAGGAGAAAGTCGGGACGGTCCCGGTTGACACTGGGCAGCCACAGTTCTGGGAAGACCGTGCCCAAATCCCCCAGACCACGCAGGCCCCGCTCGCGTCGCAAGGCGGCCAAGAAGGCCAGAGAAGTCTGGAGACGCAAGGCCAGGGCTTTGAAGGCAAGGTCCAGGAGGGCCAGATCAAGGGCTAGATCAAGGTCCAGGTCAAGGGCCAGATCAAGAGCCTCTTCAAGGGCCACATCCAGGGCCAGATCAAGGGCCCGGTCAAGGGCCCGGTCAAGGGCCACATCCAGGGCCAGATCAAGTGCCAGGTCAAGTGCCAGGTCAAGTGCCAGGTCAAGTGCCAGGTCAAGCGCTAGGTCAAGCGCTAGGTCAAGTGCCAGGTCAAGCACCAGGTCAAGTGTCAGGTCAAGCGCCAGGTCAAGCACCAGGTCAAGGGCTAGGTCTAGAGCTAAGGACCTAGTGCGTTCCAAAGCCAGGGAACAGGCTCGTGTCAGAGCCAGGGAACAGGCTCATGCCAGAGCCAGGACACACGACTGTGTCAGGTCTAAAGAGCAGGAGTACGTCAGAGCCAAGGAGCAGGAGTATGTCAGGACCAAGGAGCAGGAGTGTGCTAAGGCGAAGGAACAGGCGCAAATCGGAGCCAGGGAGGAAGTCCGAATCAAGGCAATCGACAACAGCAGAGCACAGCCTACAAAGGAAGACACCAGTCCTTGGTCTACAGACCAGAAGATGTCGAGCTCCAAACCCAGAGAAGAGAAGAGACAGGAACCCGAGAAGCCAGTAAAACGGACCATCCAGAAGCCAGTTGTGGCCAAAGTGGACAACGCTACCAGCAGACAAGGAAAAGCATGCACAAAGTCTTCTACCAAAAGTGGTCATCCTGGGGGCACAGGGACTCCTTAATGCCAGAGTTGTTCCTCTGGGTATGCTTCCTTTCCAGATGGGCTCCAAGGAGATCAGCTCTCTTTCATTGAAGCAATTTACAAGATCTTCTCGTGTCTGTGTTTCCTCTTGCTTACCACTGGAAGGGGAAAGGTGGGATGTCGAGGGGAGATCTATAGCTCGCGCTTGGGAGGTGAGAGCTGAGATTCTGCTAGTCCCACAGGACCCAGAGAAGTGCCTTTCAGAGAGGTGGGGTAGGGGAGAGGATTGTGGGAGGGAGGGACTGGGAGGGGGAGCAATGAGTGAAGGTTAAAGTTTAAAAAAAAAAAGGAAAAGAGTGGAGGCAGGAGGAGGGAAATCAGGGTTACACAAGAGTGCCCATCGGGGACACTGTCAAATCTTCAATGCAGTGTTTGAGGAGAGGGCCAAGGAGGAAAACCAGCCTTTAAATATCCCAGTGATCTAGACATAGTCTTAACATTAATTTTAGGGTAAAACTTGATTACAGAATCTGTAGTGTCATCCCAAATTACAGTGTTTTAATCAGAAAAAAAAATGACTTCTTGGGTGTGAAAGGTGCAAGCCTGTGTGAAACCATCCATCCTAGGGTGGGTGTAGCACAGTTTAAGTGTTCGCGCACAAGCACTAAGTGTGTGTACGTAGTTCCTGATGGGGCACTGTTGGAGAACAGGGAGGCACTGGATGGGGGTGCTTAGGAAAACCACAGTTCCCACCACAGCTCTGCTCTTCTGACCCTAGCCATTTGCTAAGCATCTGTGATCTTGGGTTGTTTCTCTGTAAGATCCTTGGATTGTGCAGGGGACACTTTAAGTGTCAGTAAAGCATGGACTTGTAAAAAAAAAAGATCTTATTCTCCTGCAATAATTGTTGCCTCAGAGGCTTATTGCCACAGTCTGCTAACATAGCCCTAGTCCTGGAAGCTCCTAGCTCCATACAATCTTATCCAGGCCTAGAGGGTTTTCAGTCTCTTCAGACTCACTGCTGGATAAGCTCACCCCTTCCGAGTTCTTTCTGATCTCTGACTGGCAGATTCAACTCAGCTGTTCCGGCTCAAACTCCCCTCCATGCTGACTGATTCAAACTGGCTTCTCTCGGCTCCTCCTGAATTGCTCTGCTTGACCTCAAACTATCTTGGTCAATCTGTTCGAATCTTCTGGCTCCTTCTCATCCTCTGGCTCATTCTGTCTTCCCCTGTGTCTGGCTTGTTCTCTCTTCAACCAATCTCTGTAAAACTCTCCTGGTAAAACTGCCTCCTCTCTCTGTGCTGCTCCCTTAAGTAATTCCCCTCCTCATGAGAGTTGGGCATATCCTAGTCTGTCAAATCTTTCTCCTTGTCTGCCACTCAACTGGAAGTCACTTTCAAGCATGGGTGCTCCCTTCTACGAACTAACCTTATCTTCATTGTTTGGGATTGAAGGTGAATACTAAAGTCATGTCTGTATTCCAGCCAGAGGAAATAAAGGTATGTGCTAAGGCTGAACCGCACCATAACTAGAAATAGCTTCTTTCAGTAAATAACACAATCCTGGGGTTCATGGTGTGATCAAATATTCTGCAACAAGGACTAAACATCATGGTGTAGATTTTGCTTGACGAGACTGACGGGGGCTCTGTCAGCTGGGAAGCACTAACTCTCAGAGAGGAACTATTGACAACACACTTATGAACACTTCTCTCTTGAACTTTTCCTAAATCTGCAATGGGTACAGCAAGCCACATACTGACAAATGCATAATTTAGCTCTGGGTACAAGGGGGAAGGATAGTGTGGTTAGTACTCATGCCATAGACTGTGATACTAAACTTCCTAAAAAATTAGACATTAGGGTGGACAGTTTGCTTCTAGGTGAAACCGAATAATTGCAAGAATAGATGCTTCTGGAAGGTATTTTTTTATTCCTGAAAAGAGGGCACAATGGATATAGGAGCTTTCCCAGGATGTATGCCTGACAGTGTTTTCCCCCAGGAGAAACATTGTCTCCCACAAGGGGAACAATGATACATGTTCCAAACAATATGGATTCAAGTGATGTGTATTAAAGTTTGCTGTTGTTAACTCGCTTTTGTGCACAGGAATCACTCTTCTAATCTCACAAAGGCCAAATCAGAAATGCACAGGCAGAGAATCTCCTGTGGACATGATCTGAACCATGAAACCCTCACACTCAGTGGTTCTGTGTGCTTGAGTGGGAGTGGAAGAGGGAAGCAAAGAGGACTCGAATGGGGGACCTCCAAAGAGAGGCACTCAAACATTGTCTACTAAGCACAGACCCAAACTAACCAAAAGCCCTTATGGCTGTGGGGGACTGACATGCTCTTGCAGTCCTTGGATTGTTGTAACCTGAAGAATACAGTTATCTGCTATTAACCATTTCTACCTAAAATATGTTGTGGGTGACTTGGACCATTTCCTAAAAACGATTCTAATTCTGTTATTGCTGTTTGTTTAAGCAAAGTTTCATTCAGTGAAACTTAATGAAGAGTCTACCTTATTTAGGACCAGTAGCAAATGGGAGACCCAAACCCTGAGCCATTCAGTTTATTTTCATCGATACACACGGAAGCAGCTGTATTCCAGGGAAATATAGGAAATCTTGAACTCGGGTCAGACTATCTAGGTCTTCAGACTATCTGCATGCTCTGACAGAGGAATTCCTCCAAATGGCTAATGACAGTCCTCACGTCCAGTCACTGATGCAGAATCCAGGCCCTATTCTGAGAACACTGAAATGGGTAAATCACAATCCCTTCTTTTCTATGACATACTAGCCGGTTTTGTGTCAGCTTGATACAAGTTAGAGTCATCAGAGACAAAGGAACCTCAAGTTGAGGAAAGGACTCCATGAGATGCAGCTGCAGGGCATTTTCTTAATTATTGATCATTGAGGGAGGGGCGAGTCCATCCTGGGTGGTTCCATCCCTGGGCTGGCTGGTAGTTCTGGGAGAGAGAGAGAGAGAGAGAGAGAGAGAGAGAGAGAGAGAGAGAGAGAGAAGAAAAAGAGAAAGCCAGTAAGCAACACCCTTCCATGGCCTCTACATCAACTCCTGCCCCCGGAATCCTGCCGATCCTGCCCTGTTTGAGTTTCTGTTCTGACTTCCTTTGTGATGAACAGCAATGTAAAAGTGTAAACTGAATAAACCCTTTCCTCCCCAACTTGCTTTTTGTTCCTGGTATTTTATCACAGCAATAGAAACCCCAACTAAGACACAGGGGAACCTTTGGTTTCTTTTTTTTTTTTTTTAATTTCTAAGGCGGAGTTTCTTTATATAGCACTAGGTGTCCTGGAACTTGTTCTGTAGACCAGGCTGGCCTCAAACTCAGAGATCCATTTTCCCCTGTCTTCTGAGTGCTGGGATTAAAAACATGGACCAACACCACTTGGCTTCCTTTGCTTATTTTAATCGAAGCAAATGTCTCCAACCTCAGTTCTTGGCTTTTCTATTACCTAATTCGTCTAATTCAATACTAATCAGATTATTGTTGGGCATTAAAGTTATAATGCACATTTATGTGTAACTATTCCCAGGGAGACATAAACAAATATCTGTTTACCTCAGATCAAAGTGATACCACCACAGTCCAACTTGGTGAACCAATGAGTTTTATTGGGGTTAAGGGAATATGGGTGAGGGGTCACTCACAGCTGCATGAGCAAATAGCCCATCCCAGTGCAAGCGACAGCTCATGAAACCGAGAGCTTGGAGCCCACTGTGCAGCTCTCTGGTAGCTCAGTAAGTCAGAGAGCATTCTTTCCAGCTAGTTCAGTTGGTCTTAGCCTGGTCTGAGAGTATCTCCCAGCTCCCCTACAGCTTAAGGTAAAGTCTGTGAAGGTAGGAGAGTCTGGGCCAGTGGCTCTGTTGCTGTGAAGAGATGCTGTGACTATGGCAAACTCTTGTAAAGGAGAGCGTTTACTGGGGCTCACTTGCAGTGCCGGAAGGTTTGTCCATGGTCAGCAAGAGGACAAGAAGCATGGCAGCATGCCAGCAGCGAAGGAGACAAGAGTTCTACATCAGGATCTGCAGGTGCCAGGAAAAGAGACAGCCTCTAGCCTGGCTTGGGCTTATGAAACCTCAAAGCCAGTGACAGACTTCCTCCAACAGGCCACACCTACCCTAGCAAGGCCACACCTCTTAATCCCTTTCAGGTAGCCCCACTCCCTAGTGAGCAAGCATTCAGCTCTATGAGCCTACAGGGCCATTCCTGTTCAAACCACCACAAGGAGCTTAGTGTATTCAAACCACCACCAGGAGCTTAGTGTGTGTGGCCAGTTTTAGGGACTTTTTGAAGTCTTTTTGAAGAGTTGTTTATGCATTTGAACTTGCCCTGCAGGAGAGAATGTGTCATCATCCTCCCTTAGCATGCCCTGTTTTACCTCCTTTCTGTCTTGTGTCCTAAAGAGCTTCCCTCCAAGATAGAAAACTGCTAAACAACATTGGATGCCCTATAGGATCAAATATTCATATTTGTTTAAAATAAACAGTTAAAACCCTGGTAGCTTTTTAAAAACACAGAAAGGTCCAACTTATAAGAAAACGGCACATTAAGTCAAGGTTGTATTTAAATCACACACACCAAAACGTTTCAGAACATCCAAGGCTATGAAGACACAGGCAGGCACAGACAGTGCTGGTAGGTGTAGCCAATGCTTTTCTGTGGCTGTGATAAAACACTATGACCAAGGTAACTTATAGAAGACAGAGCTTGTGGTTCCAGAGGGTCAGGATCCACAGTGATGAAGTAAAAGCATCAAGCGTGGCGTCTGGAGCAGAAGCGGAGAACTCCCACCTTGAACCACAAGCACAAAGCAGAGAGGACACAAGTCAGAAACCCTCGGAGCGCACCTCTAGTGACATACCTCCTCCAACAAGGTCATTCCTCCTAAGCAAATGCCCAGGATGGGGACATCTTCTTCAAAGTCTCATTTGCATATTTATACATGTGCTGTGACATACTTATTTGCTATAGCATTGTATTAACAAGGCCTGAAAATAAATATACCTTTAGGAACTCAGACTGGGAATGCATGGGCCACACCTGCCTGGAAATCAGATAATGAATTTTCACTCTCCTTCTTATTTTCCATTAGCAATTCCCCAGTTGCATTTATCTTTTTCCCTCTATAAGGCCACTAACAGCCCTGTATAAGACCACCCCTTGCTCTCTGACGTCACTCCCTTGGGGCTTTGTCAGACCTGGCAGAAGAGCCAGGTTTCCTTCCTGTAGACCCTTTCAGAACCCCCTACTCTTCTAGCCCAAGTCAATTCTTTGGCACTAGTCCCCAATACCTAGATACACATTCCACCTGGAACCCCCAGGGGCCATACCTGTCAGGGACTAAAACATACTCCCTACTTGGCAACCTACTGTTACCACAGTTTCTTCAGATTCAGAGGGCAACAGACACAAAGGAACAGAACAGCCACCCAGCAAAGACAGGACCAGATATCAGCACCTTTAATGACAATCATCACAAAGCCAGATGCCTAGATGCCACTTCAAAAACATAGCCATCAGCACCCAAAATAAAAAATTAGACATAGTGCTACCTGAGGACCCAGCTATGCCACTCCTGGGTATATACCTAGAAGATGCCCCTGCATGTAATAAGGATACATGCTCCACTTTGTTTATAGCAGCCTTATTTATAATAGCCAGAAGCTGGAAAGAACCCAGATGTCCTTCAACAGAGGAATGGATAGAGAAAATGTGGTATAATTACACAATGGAGTACTACTCAGTTATTAAAAACAATGAATTCATGAAATTATTAGGCAAATGGATGGAACTAGAAAGTGCCATCCTGAGTGAGGTAACCCAGTTACAAAAAAAAAAAACCTCGCATAGTATGCACTCGCTGATAAGTGGATATTAGCCCTAAAACTCAGAATAAACAAGATAAATCTCACAGACCACATGAAGCTCAAGAAGAAGGAAGACCAAAGTGTGGGTGCTTTGGTTTTTCTGAGAAAGGGAACACAATACTCACAGGAGCAATTATGGGTACAACATGTGGGACAGAGACTGAAGGAAAGGCCACCCAGAGACTGCCCTACCTGGGGATTCATCCTATAAACAGTTATCAAAGCCCAACACTATTATAGATGACAAAAAGTGCTTGCTGAAAGGAGCCTGTTAAGGCTGTATCCTGAGGGGCCCTGCCAGAGCCTTACAGATACAGAGGCAGATGCTAGCAGCCAACCATTGGACTGAGCATGGGGTCCCCAATAAAAGAGTTGGAGGGAGGACTGGAGGAGCTTAAGGGGTTTGCAGCCCCATTGGAAGAACCCCCTAGGTCTCCCAGAGACTAAGCCATCAACCAAGGGGTGCACATGGTTCCATCCACAATTGTGGCAGAGGAATGCCTTGTCGGGCATTGGTGGGAAGATAGGTCCCTGGTCGATAGAGGCCCCAGTGTGGGGAAATCAGGGGGTGGGGGGTAGGTGGGAATGGGTTGGGCAGAGGGGCATCTTCTTAGAGGCAGGGGGTGGGAGGATGGGTTGGAGTTTTCTGGGAGGGGGAAGGGTATAACATTTGAAATGTAAATGAAGATTATAGTCAATGTATTCTAATACAACCTCTGGAACCAGGAGCCAAATAAAATTCCCTTTAAACATCAACTTGGTCATAGTGTCTCTTCATGGCAATAGAAAAGTAACTAAGACAGACTGACATAGGTGCTCATACATAGAAAATATGCTAGACAGAAAATCACAGCAATTTCCTCAAGCAGAAACCAGCCAAGTCCCATCTACTAACCAAAGGGAAGCATGAAAATAAAGGAAATTTAATATGAAACAGCAGATAGATTTTTTTACATCCATTGTGATGATTGTTTCATTGATGCGCATTAACCTCCAAATTTTTTAAGACATACACAGTAAACACTTGCAAGATTTTATGTCTTGACCATATCACGAGAAAATGGTTTAACACAGAAAGCGGAGTATTTGAGACTAATTTCCCCTCCCCAGTGTGGAGTGAATGTGTCGATATAGAAGACCAAGGCCTCAGACCCACAACAGTGTTGCATACAACTGCTAGAAAGACTAGACAACCCCTCCCTCTGCAGTGTACCTAATAAGCACAACCGGAGAGCCTGTGGCCCTGTGCAGTCGGTACACTGCCCACCTGAGCCCAGCCTTTCTGTGCGTGTGTCTGTGTTTGTCCTGTCTTCATTCCATCACTGCTCCTATCCAGATTTCCAGAACCCAAGCCACACAGGATACAGTAACTCAGCAGAAATCAAAAGTGAATTTAAACTATTCAGAACTGAAGGCCAAGGGCAGAAGTGCTAGGCCTAGAATCTCCATGATGGAATAGTTCATTCAACTTCTAATGGCATCTCAGTGGTTTTCAACATGTTGCCATTTCATCAAGAACACTTGGTTCTTTCTTCCCCTTTCTTGGAACCTCAAATGCAACACTGTATAGCAACCTTTGTCATGAACATTATTGTCTTGCTGGTCTTGTTTCGAATTCCAACAAAGTTGCTTCTGATATCCGAGTAAGATGCCCTCCTATTTTTTCTAGTAGATAACTCTTCATCAGGAATTTCCATTTCCGATCTGATAAGAGCTGTTTGACCTGATGTTTGAAATCATCAATTTCAAAATGAATGGGGGGAGAGCATAGATATAAGAATGGCAAATGCGTTCTTTAAAACAAGTTAGGGGCTGGCGCAGCGGTCAAGAGCAGCGACTGCTCACCCGGAGCTCCTGCGTTCAATTCTCAGTAACCACACGGTGGCTCACAGCCATCTGTAATGGGATCCGATGACCTCTTCTGGTGAGTCTGAAGATAGCGACAGTGTATCTTCCTCCCCCAGTGCTTTAAGTCTGAGACTGCTGGCTTATATGTGTGTGTGTGAATATGTGTGTGCATGTGTGTGTACACACATACACATACACACATATGTACACACACACACACACACACACACACACACACTGGGGCTGGCTGGATGTAGTGCAGCAACAAAAACACATGCTCAGCATCTGCGAGGTCTTGAGTTTCGTCCTCAGCACCATGGAAATGAAATTTGTGTCAAAATGAAACCTTCCATATGGCAAAAGACTTAATAATCAAAATAAACAAATTATTTACCTGAGAGAATATTGGCAATAACTTGCTTATGATTGATACAGTTAACATTTATTAGTAAAAAGGAAAACATTCCCCATCTAAAAATGCAACAGAAATTAAATAGAAAGTTAATTGAAAATGTATAGGAAACAAGCATGTGAGAAAGTACTTAGCCACAAGTAATGAAAAGGCATGCAAATTAACACAACGATAGACTGTTTGGGGAAATATAATGAAAAATTAACAGTAGCAACCGTAGGAGACAGTCGCACACGTTGACGATTAGACGGTATTTAGTATTTTTGTTTAAATGAGCATGCCCTTCGGTGCAGACCTCTACCTATGATACCTGTTATCAAGAAATAACAGCACAAATATGTGAAGGACTCCAAAGATTTTACTCGGCACTGGTTGTGAGAGCAAAATGTTGAAAACCAGCGATGCACTGCCAATAGCCATAGTAGGAGAGAGCGTCCCGCAGACCGCACAAAACAAAAGAGCAGTACAGAAGAAGATTCTCTGAGGTAGACCTGAGGTGGACAGAGGGCGTGGTGGAAGAACGAGCTGGATCACAGTAGTGACATAAGCGGACGCCTTTAAGTGAGAAAGCCCCCCTCCGTCCTGCACGTGGGCTTCAACACAAGCAAAGATACCGAAGAACACACATCACTGACTGACGCAAGCCGGTGCGTCTGGGGACAGGGCTGAGGTTGAGCAGATGTCTGACAGAAATGTTTGCTCCACTTGAGTTCCGCTTGTGTTCTTCACGGACAAATCTTCATAATTTTTTTTAATTGGGAAAAGTCAGCCAGGGAACCCACAGCTGCTGGGGCTCCGCGTGCCCCTCCGAGGTCAGCTTCGTTCCTTTACTTAAGCTTTTTCCATGAGTCCTGTCTCCAGGCTTCTTGCCATGGCTGTACTTTCCCTGTCTTCTCCCGGGACCCTAAGAAAGTTTGGAATGGTGGCACCCCCTGAGATCACTGGCATGCCACCGCTAAAACTAAATCTACCTGAATTAAGTAAAACGGGATGTTTGGCATAATCCAGATCCAGGAGGAAGGAGACATCGTGACAGTTGCAAGAGGAAAATGCATCGCTCCTTGTTGCCTTAGCTCATGCACGTAGAACCTCAAACCTCCACAGCTGAGCCTGCAGCTTCCCGAGAGGAGCACTGAGGGAAGGACTGGGGCAGCCGCTCATTGACCGTTGTGTCAGTTGAGGTGTCTTCTGCGTGACTCCTCAGCAGCCTGGCCTATTCTCAGTACGTGTCACCATCTCCTGAATCCTCTTCATCCCTACAGCGCTTTAAACCAACCTCTCTCGTCTCTGAACTTGAGTAAATTATCACGAAGAAGCATGCCCGCAGCTATATCCACATATATATCTGCACAATGAGCCCATAGCTCTCGTTAAATGTTTTATTTTTATTTTTTATTGTTTTTTAAATTTTATTTACTATTATAAGTAAGTACACTTTAGCTGTCTAACACCAGAAGAGGTTGTCAGATCTTATTACGGATGGTTGTGAGCCACCATGTGGTTGCTGGGATTTGAACTCAGGACTTTCAGAAGAGCAGTCAGTGCTCTTACCCACTAAGCCACCTCTCCAGCCCCGTTTCATTTTTATTTTATGTGTATGAGTGTTTGCCCTCATGTATGTATGTGCAACCTATGTGTGCCTGCTGCTCTTGGAGGTCAGATGGAATCATATTCCATGGAACTGGAACTAACGATGATTGTTGAGTCCATGGTATGAACTCTGGGAACTGAACCTGGGTCCTCTGCAAGAGCAACAAGTACTTTTAACAGTTGAGTCATCTCCAGCTCCACTAAATAACCCCCGACCCCGACCCCATTTTGTGGCAGTGGTGGGGATTGAACCGAGGACCTCTGTGCATGTTAGGCAGACACTAGCACTGAGCAACAGTCCTAGGCATCTGCACTCTAGCTCTTAACAGTCGTGTGGTAAGTAACGAAATTCTCGGCACCTGTACATGCACCAAATTCTCAGTGCATGTTCAAACTGGGAAGCACCCCTGAACTGACATCATGGGTCATTCTAAGGATTGAGTCATCGTATGCCATAGGATATCTGCTAAGGGACACATCCGCTATGGGGCACAATGTACTATTATTCACTTACTCTACGATGACATTATGCCTCCTACTCTATTGGAACTGTTACTAATTCCAACCAGAAGTTTGCTGAATGTGTGCTGTTGTTTGTGGGAGGGAGCACATGCATATATGCGCAAGTGTACATGGGGGCCTAAGATCAATGCTGACTGCATCTATGCAATATTATTTGCATATTATTCTTTCCTTGTATTTTCAAGGTTTATTTTTTAAAGAATTATTTATTATATTTTGTGTATAGTAGTACACTGTAGCTGCCTTCAGAAAAGGGCATCAGATCCCATTACATATGGCTGTGAGCCACCATGTGGTTGCTGGGATTTGAACTCAGGACCTCTGGAAGAGCAGTCAGTGCTCTTAACCGCTGAACCATCTCTCCAGCACCCTCCTTGTATTTCCTATAAAGAGGAGGGTAGATCTAGAGACTTATCCGATTCTCCTGCATTTTGATTGGCACTGAATGCTTACATCAGAAGTGATACATCTGCAATCTGGCTTTTTTCATATTTGCTACTGGTCATTACCAGACCCATGAACTCAGCACAGAGTATGTTCTATTAGTTTTGCACTTGTCATTGGTGAAAAACCTCTTGGCAATTTGATGGCTTTTCTGTCTTTGAGCAAATAGTTCTTAACATTTTGATTGTCTAAAGCCTGTTATTACAATAGATTTCTCAGAAATAACAACCTCTTGCTCCTGGTTACTTGTGAATTTGTCTACAGTATTTCAGTTTGACAGTCAGTTTGGTAAGATATAAAATTCACTGTATTTCAGTTTGACAGTTAGGTTGGTTAGATATAAAATTTGTGACTCCCATGTTCTGTCTTGAATATTTAAAATATATTACTCCATTGTCTTCTGGTATGTGGTCTTACTATTGAAAATCTGATACAATCTAATATATTTTTTCTTGTAAATGACTTTATTTATATGGATATATAGATGCCCAAACAATTCCTTTTTAAAAAGAACCTTTTATTGGTATATATTAGTAATAGATTTCTTTTGAGAGAAGAATTTCTTTTCATATTGCTTAAAATCCTGTAGTTTTAAGGCAGAAGAGAAGGCATTGTTGGTAAAGTGTGAACTGCATAAGCACCGAGACCTGAGTTCAGTTTCCTAGGACCCATGTAAAAGCAGGGCATGGAGGCATATGTGTGTAAAAGCAGGGCATGGAGGCATATGTATGTAAAAGCAGGGCATGGTGGCATATGTGTGTAAAAGCAGGGCATGGGGGCATATGTATGTAAAAGCAGGGCATGGGGGCATATGTGTGTAAAAGCAGGGCATGGAGGCATATGTGTGTAAAAGCAGGGCATGGAGGCATATGTATGTAAAAGCAGGGCATGGGGGCATATGTGTGTAAAAGCAGGGCATGGAGGCATATGTGTGTAAAAGCAGGGCATGGGGGCATATGTGTGTAAAAGCAGGGCATGGAGGCATATGTGTGTAAAAGCAGGCCATGGAGGCATATGTATGTAAAAGCAGGGCATGGAGGCATATGTGTGTAAAAGCAGGGCATGGTGGCATATGTGTGTAAAAGCAGAGCATGGTGGCATATGTGTGTAAAAGCAGGCCATGGAGGCATATGTATGCAAAAGCAGGGCATGGAGGCATATGTATGTAAAAGCAGGGCATGGAGGCATATGTATGTAAAAGCAGGGCATGGAGGCATATGTATGTAAAAGCAGGGCATGGAGGCACATGTATGTAAAAGCAGGGCATGGAGGCATATGTGTGTAAAAGCAGGGCATGGTGGCATATGTATGTAAAAGCAGGGCATGGAGGCATATGTGTGTAAAAGCAGGCCATGGAGGCATATGTATGTAAAAGCAGGGCATGGAGGCATATGTGTGTAAAAGCAGGGCATGGAGGCATATGTATGTAAAAGCAGGGCATGGAGGCATATGTATGCAAAAGCAGGGCATGGTGGCATATGTATGTAAAAGCAGGGCATGGAGGCATATGTATATAAAAGCAGGCCATGGAGGCATATGTGTGTAGAAGCAGGGCATGGAGGCATATGTATGTAAAAGCAGGGCATGGAGGCATATGTGTGTAAAAGCAGGGCATGGAGGCATATGTATGTAAAAGCAGAGCATGGTGGCATATGTATGCAAAAGCAGGGCATGGAGGCATATGTATGCAAAAGCAGGGCATGGAGGCATATGTATGTAAAAGCAGGGCATGGAGGCATATGTATGTAAAAGCAGGGCATGGAGGCATATATGTGTAAAAGCAGGGCATGGAGGCATATGTATGTAAAAGCAGGGCATGGAGGCATATATGTGTAAAAGCAGGGCATGGAGGCATATGTGTGTAAAAGCAGGGCATGGAGGCATATGTATGTAAAAGGAGGGCATGGAGGCATATGTGTGTAAAAGCAGGGCATGGAGGCATATGTGTGTAAAAGCAGGGCATGGAGGCATATGTATGCAAAAGCAGGGCATGGAGGCATATGTGTGTAAAAGCAGGGCATGGAGGCATATGTGTGTAAAAGCAGGGCATGGAGGCATATGTGTGTAAAAGCAGGCCATGGAGGCATATGTATGTAAAAGCAGGGCATGGAGGCGTATGTATGCAAAAGCAGGGCATGGAGGCATATGTATGTAAAAGCAGGGCATGGAGGCATATGTATGCAAAAGCAGGGCATGGAGGCTTATGTATGCAAAAGCAGGGCATGGAGGCATATGTGTGTAAAAGCAGGGCATGGAGGCATATGTGTGTAAAAGCAGAGCATGGAGGCATATGTGTGTAAAAGCAGGGCATGGAGGCATATGTGTGTAAAAGCAGGGCATGGAGGCATATGTATGTAAAAGCAGGGCATGGAGGCATATGTGTGTAAAAGCAGGCCATGGAGGCATATGTATGTAAAAGCAGGCCATGGAGGCATATGTGTGTAAAAGCAGGGCATGGAGGCATATGGGTGTAAAAGCAGGGCATGGTGGCATATGTATGTAAAAGCAGGCCATGGAGGCATATGTATGTAAAAGCAGGCCATGGAGGCATATGTATGTAAAAGCAGGGCATGGAGGCATATGTGTGTAAAAGCAGGCCATGGAGGCATATGTGTGTAAAAGCAGGCCATGGAGGCATATGTGTGTAAAAGCAGGGCATGGAGGCATATGTATGTAAAAGCAGGGCATGGAGGCATATGTATGTAAAAGCAGGCCATGGAGGCATATGTGTGTAAAAGCAGGGCATGGAGGCATATGTATGTAAAAGCAGGCCATGGAGGCATATGTGTGTAAAAGCAGGCCATGGAGGCATATGTGTGTAAAAGCAGGGCATGGAGGCATATGTATGTAAAAGCAGGGCATGGTGGCATATGTATGTAAAAGCAGGCCATGGAGGCATATGTATGTAAAAGCAGGCCATGGAGGCATATGTATGTAAAAGCAGGGCATGGAGGCATATGTGTGTAAAAGCAGGGCATGGAGGCATATGTATGTAAAAGCAGGGCATGGTGGCATATGTATGCAAAAGCAGGGCATGGTGGCATATGTATGTAAAAGCAGGGCATGGAGGCATATGTGTGTAAAAGCAGAGCATGGTGGCATATGTATGTAAAAGCAGGCCATGGAGGCATATGTATGTAAAAGCAGGCCATGGAGGCATATGTATGTAAAAGCAGGGCATGGAGGCATATGTGTGTAAAAGCAGGGCATGGAGGCATATGTATGTAAAAGCAGGGCATGGTGGCATATGTATGCAAAAGCAGGGCATGGTGGCATATGTGTGTAAAAGCAGGGCATGGAGGCATATGCGTGTAAAAGCAGAGCATGGTGGCATATGTATGTAAAAGCAGGCCATGGAGGCATATGTATGTAAAAGCAGGCCATGGAGGCATATGTATGTAAAAGCAGGGCATGGAGGCATATGTGTGTAAAAGCAGGGCATGGAGGCATATGTATGTAAAAGCAGGGCATGGTGGCATATGTATGCAAAAGCAGGGCATGGTGGCATATGTGTGTAAAAGCAGGGCATGGAGGCATATGTGTGTAAAAGCAGGGCATGGAGGCATATGTGTGTAAAAGCAGGGCATGGAGGCATATGTATGTAAAAGCAGGGCATGGAGGCATATGTATGTAAAAGCAGGCCATGGAGGCATATGTGTGTAAAAGCAGGGCATGGAGGCATATGTGTGTAAAAGCAGAGCATGGAGGAATATGTGTGTAAAAGCAGGGCATGGAGGCATATGTATGTAAAAGCAGGGCATGGAGGCACATGTGTGTAAAAGCAGGGCATGGAGGCATATGTATGTAAAAGCAGAGCATGGTGGCATATGTATGCAAAAGCAGGGCATGGAGGCATATGTATGCAAAAGCAGGCCATGGAGGCATATGTATGTAAAAGCAGGGCATGGAGGCATATGTATGTAAAAGCAGGGCATGGAGGCATATATGTGTAAAAGCAGGGCATGGAGGCATATGTATGTAAAAGCAGGGCATGGAGGCATATGTGTGTAAAAGCAGGGCATGGCGGCATATGTATGTAAAAGCAGGGCATGGAGGCATATGTGTGTAAAAGCAGGGCATGGAGGCATATGTATGTAAAAGCAGGGCATGGAGGCATATGTATGTAGAAGCAGGGCATGGAGGCATATGTGTGTAAAAGCAGGCCATGGAGGCATATATGTGTAAAAGCAGGGCATGGAGGCATATGTGTGTAAAAGCAGGGCATGGAGGCTTATGTGTGTAAAAGCAGGGCATGGAGGCATATGGGTGTAAAAGCAGGCCATGGAGGCATACGTATGTAAAAGCAGGGCATGGAGGCATATGTATGTAAAAGCAGGGCATGGTGGCATATGTGTGTAAAAGCAGGGCATGGAGGCATATATGTGTAAAAGCAGGCCATGGAGGCATATGTGTGTAAAAGCAGGGCATGGAGGCATATGTGTGTAAAAGCAGGCCATGGAGGCATATATGTGTAAAAGCAGGGCATGGAGGCATATGTGTGTAAAAGCAGGGCATGGAGGCATATGTGTGTAAAAGCAGGGCATGGAGGCATATGTGTGTAAAAGCAGGGCATGGAGGCATATGTATGCAAAAGCAGGGCATGGAGGCATATGTGTGTAAAAGCAGGGCATGGAGGCTTATGTGTGTAAAAGCAGGGCATGGAGGCATATGTATGTAAAAGCAGGGCATGGAGGCATATGTGTGTAAAAGCAGGGCATGGAGGCATATGTGTGTAAAAGCAGGGCATGGAGGCATATGTATGCAAAAGCAGGGCATGGAGGCATATGTGTGTAAAAGCAGGGCATGGAGGCATATGTGTGTAAAAGCAGGGCATGGAGGCATATGTATGTAAAAGCAGGCCATGGAGGCATATGTATGTAAAAGCAGGGCATGGTGGCATATGTATGTAAAAGCAGGGCATGGAGGCATATGTGTGTAAAAGCAGGCCATGGAGGCATATGTATGTAAAAGCAGGGCATGGAGGCATATGTATGCAAAAGCAGGGCATGGAGGCATATGTATGTAAAAGCAGGGCATGGAGGCATATGTATGCAAAAGCAGGGCATGGAGGCTTATGTATGCAAAAGCAGGGCATGGAGGCATATGTGTGTAAAAGCAGGGCATGGAGGCATATGTGTGTAAAAGCAGAGCATGGAGGCATATGTATGTAAAAGCAGGGCATGGAGGCATATGTGTGTAAAAGCAGGCCATGGAGGCATATGTGTGTAAAAGCAGGCCATGGAGGCATATGTATGTAAAAGCAGGCCATGGAGGCATATGTGTGTAAAAGCAGGGCATGGAGGCATATGGGTGTAAAAGCAGGGCATGGTGGCATATGTATGTAAAAGCAGGCCATGGAGGCATATGTATGTAAAAGCAGGCCATGGAGGCATATGTATGTAAAAGCAGGCCATGGAGGCATATGTATGCAAAAGCAGGGCATGGTGGCATATGTGTGTAAAAGCAGGGCATGGAGGCATATGTGTGTAAAAGCAGAGCATGGAGGCATATGTATGTAAAAGCAGGCCATGGAGGCATATGTATGTAAAAGCAGGGCATGGAGGCATATGTGTGTAAAAGCAGGGCATGGAGGCATATGTATGTAAAAGCAGGCCATGGTGGCATATGTATGCAAAAGCAGGGCATGGTGGCATATGTGTGTAAAAGCAGAGCATGGAGGCATATGTGTGTAAAAGCAGGGCGTGGTGGCATATGTATGCAAAAGCAGGGCATGGTGGCATATGTGTGTAAAAGCAGGGCATGGAGGCATATGTGTGCAAAAGCAGGGCATGGAGGCATATGTATGTAAAAGCAGGGCATGGAGGCATATGTGTGTAAAAGCAGGGCATGGAGGCATATGTGTGTAAAAGCAGGGCATGGAGGCATATGTATGTAAAAGCAGGGCATGGAGGCATATGTATGTAAAAGCAGGCCATGGAGGCATATGTGTGTAAAAGCAGGGCATGGAGGCATATGTATGTAAAATCAGGGCACGGAGGCATATGTGTGTAAAAGCAGGCCATGGAGGCATATGTATGTAAAAGCAGGGCATGGAGGCATATGTGTGTAAAAGCAGGGCATGGAGGCATATGTATGTAAAAGCAGGGCATGGAGGCATATGTGTGTAAAAGCAGGGCATGGAGGCATATGTATGTAAAAGCAGAGCATGGAGGCATATGTATGTAAAAGCAGGGCATGGAGGCATATGTGTGTAAAAGCAGGCCATGGAGGCATATATGTGTAAAAGCAGGGCATGGAGGCATATGTGTGTAA
The DNA here is from genome assembly GCF_947179515.1 of Apodemus sylvaticus. Classification (NCBI taxonomy): domain Eukaryota; kingdom Metazoa; phylum Chordata; class Mammalia; order Rodentia; family Muridae; genus Apodemus; species Apodemus sylvaticus. The sequence goes on from NC_067488.1 coordinate 71,882,300, forward strand.
AAGCAGGGCATGGAGGCTTATGTGTGTAAAAGCAGGGCATGGAGGCATATGGGTGTAAAAGCAGGCCATGGAGGCATATGTATGTAAAAGCAGGGCATGGAGGCATATGTATGTAAAAGCAGGGCATGGTGGCATATGTGTGTAAAAGCAGGGCATGGAGGCATATATGTGTAAAAGCAGGCCATGGAGGCATATGTGTGTAAAAGCAGGGCATGGAGGCATATGTGTGTAAAAGCAGGCCATGGAGGCATATATGTGTAAAAGCAGGGCATGGAGGCATATGTGTGTAAAAGCAGGGCATGGAGGCATATGTATGCCAAAGCAGGGCATGGAGGCATATGTATGTAAAAGCAGGGCATGGAGGCATATGTATGCAAAAGCAGGGCATGGAGGCATATGTATGCAAAAGCAGGGCATGGAGGCATATGTGTGTAAAAGCAGGGCATGGAGGCATATGTATGTAAAAGCAGGGTATGGAGGCATATGTGTGTAAAAGCAGGCCATGGAGGCATATGTGTGTAAAAGCAGGGCATGGAGGCATATGTATGTAAAAGCAGGGCATGGAGGCATATGTATGTAAAAGCAGGCCATGGAGGCATATGTGTGTAAAAGCAGGGCATGGAGGCATATGTATGTAAAAGCAGGCCATGGAGGCATATGTGTGTAAAAGCAGGCCATGGAGGCATATGTGTGTAAAAGCAGGGCATGGAGGCATATGTATGTAAAAGCAGGGCATGGTGGCATATGTATGTAAAAGCAGGCCATGGAGGCATATGTATGTAAAAGCAGGCCATGGAGGCATATGTATGTAAAAGCAGGGCATGGAGGCATATGTGTGTAAAAGCAGGGCATGGAGGCATATGTATGTAAAAGCAGGGCATGGTGGCATATGTATGCAAAAGCAGGGCATGGTGGCATATGTATGTAAAAGCAGGGCATGGAGGCATATGTGTGTAAAAGCAGAGCATGGTGGCATATGTATGTAAAAGCAGGCCATGGAGGCATATGTATGTAAAAGCAGGCCATGGAGGCATATGTATGTAAAAGCAGGGCATGGAGGCATATGTGTGTAAAAGCAGGGCATGGAGGCATATGTATGTAAAAGCAGGGCATGGTGGCATATGTATGCAAAAGCAGGGCATGGTGGCATATGTGTGTAAAAGCAGGGCATGGAGGCATATGTGTGTAAAAGCAGAGCATGGTGGCATATGTATGTAAAAGCAGGCCATGGAGGCATATGTATGTAAAAGCAGGCCATGGAGGCATATGTATGTAAAAGCAGGGCATGGAGGCATATGTGTGTAAAAGCAGGGCATGGAGGCATATGTATGTAAAAGCAGGGCATGGTGGCATATGTATGCAAAAGCAGGGCATGGTGGCATATGTGTGTAAAAGCAGGGCATGGAGGCATATGTGTGTAAAAGCAGGGCATGGAGGCATATGTGTGTAAAAGCAGGGCATGGAGGCATATGTATGTAAAAGCAGGGCATGGAGGCATATGTATGTAAAAGCAGGCCATGGAGGCATATGTGTGTAAAAGCAGGGCATGGAGGCATATGTGTGTAAAAGCAGAGCATGGAGGAATATGTGTGTAAAAGCAGGGCATGGAGGCATATGTATGAAAAAGCAGGGCATGGAGGCACATGTGTGTAAAAGCAGGGCATGGAGGCATATGTATGTAAAAGCAGAGCATGGTGGCATATGTATGCAAAAGCAGGGCATGGAGGCATATGTATGCAAAAGCAGGCCATGGAGGCATATGTATGTAAAAGCAGGGCATGGAGGCATATGTATGTAAAAGCAGGGCATGGAGGCATATATGTGTAAAAGCAGGGCATGGAGGCATATGTATGTAAAAGCAGGGCATGGAGGCATATATGTGTAAAAGCAGGGCATGGAGGCATATGTGTGTAAAAGCAGGGCATGGAGGCATATGTATGTAAAAGCAGGGCATGGAGGCATATGTGTGTAAAAGCAGGGCATGGAGGCATATGTGTGTAAAAGCAGGGCATGGAGGCATATGTATGCAAAAGCAGGGCATGGAGGCATATGTGTGTAAAAGCAGGGCATGGAGGCATATGTGTGTAAAAGCAGGGCATGGAGGCATATGTATGTAAAAGCAGGCCATGGAGGCATATGTATGTAAAAGCAGGGCATGGTGGCATATGTATGTAAAAGCAGGGCATGGAGGCATATGTGTGTAAAAGCAGGCCATGGAGGCATATGTATGTAAAAGCAGGGCATGGAGGCATATGTATGCAAAAGCAGGGCATGGAGGCATATGTATGTAAAAGCAGGGCATGGAGGCATATGTATGCAAAAGCAGGGCATGGAGGCTTATGTATGCAAAAGCAGGGCATGGAGGCATATGTGTGTAAAAGCAGGGCATGGAGGCATATGTGTGTAAAAGCAGAGCATGGAGGCATATGTATGTAAAAGCAGGGCATGGAGGCATATGTGTGTAAAAGCAGGCCATGGAGGCATATGTGTGTAAAAGCAGGCCATGGAGGCATATGTATGTAAAAGCAGGCCATGGAGGCATATGTGTGTAAAAGCAGGGCATGGAGGCATATGGGTGTAAAAGCAGGGCATGGTGGCATATGTATGTAAAAGCAGGCCATGGAGGCATATGTATGTAAAAGCAGGCCATGGAGGCATATGTATGTAAAAGCAGGCCATGGAGGCATATGTATGCAAAAGCAGGGCATGGTGGCATATGTGTGTAAAAGCAGGGCATGGAGGCATATGTGTGTAAAAGCAGAGCATGGAGGCATATGTATGTAAAAGCAGGCCATGGAGGCATATGTATGTAAAAGCAGGGCATGGAGGCATATGTGTGTAAAAGCAGGGCATGGAGGCATATGTATGTAAAAGCAGGCCATGGTGGCATATGTATGCAAAAGCAGGGCATGGTGGCATATGTGTGTAAAAGCAGGGCATGGAGGCATATGTGTGTAAAAGCAGGGCGTGGTGGCATATGTATGCAAAAGCAGGGCATGGTGGCATATGTGTGTAAAAGCAGGGCATGGAGGCATATGTGTGCAAAAGCAGGGCATGGAGGCATATGTATGTAAAAGCAGGGCATGGAGGCATATGTGTGTAAAAGCAGGGCATGGAGGCATATGTGTGTAAAAGCAGGGCATGGAGGCATATGTATGTAAAAGCAGGGCATGGAGGCATATGTATGTAAAAGCAGGCCATGGAGGCATATGTGTGTAAAAGCAGGGCATGGAGGCATATGTATGTAAAATCAGGGCACGGAGGCATATGTGTGTAAAAGCAGGCCATGGAGGCATATGTATGTAAAAGCAGGGCATGGAGGCATATGTGTGTAAAAGCAGGGCATGGAGGCATATGTATGTAAAAGCAGGGCATGGAGGCATATGTGTGTAAAAGCAGGGCATGGAGGCATATGTATGTAAAAGCAGGGCATGGAGGCATATGTATGTAGAAGCAGGGCATGGAGGCATATGTGTGTAAAAGCAGGCCATGGAGGCATATATGTGTAAAAGCAGGGCATGGAGGCATATGTGTGTAAAAGCAGGGCATGGAGGCTTATGTGTGTAAAAGCAGGGCATGGAGGCATATGGGTGTAAAAGCAGGCCATGGAGGCATATGTATGTAAAAGCAGGGCATGGAGGCATATGTATGTAAAAGCAGGGCATGGTGGCATATGTGTGTAAAAGCAGGGCATGGAGGCATATATGTGTAAAAGCAGGCCATGGAGGCATATGTGTGTAAAAGCAGGGCATGGAGGCATATGTGTGTAAAAGCAGGCCATGGAGGCATATATGTGTAAAAGCAGGGCATGGAGGCATATGTGTGTAAAAGCAGGGCATGGAGGCATATGTATGCCAAAGCAGGGCATGGAGGCATATGTATGTAAAAGCAGGGCATGGAGGCATATGTATGCAAAAGCAGGGCATGGAGGCATATGTATGCAAAAGCAGGGCATGGAGGCATATGTGTGTAAAAGCAGGGCATGGAGGCATATGTATGTAAAAGCAGGGCATGGAGGCATATGTGTGTAAAAGCAGGCCATGGAGGCATATGTATGTCAAAGCAGGCCATGGAGGCATATGTGTGTAAAAGCAGGGCATGGAGGCATATGTGTGTAAAAGCAGAGCATGGAGGCATATGTATGTAAAAGCAGGGCATGGAGGCATATGTGTGTAAAAGCAGGCCATGGAGGCATATGTATGTAAAAGCAGGCCATGGAGGCATATGTGTGTAAAAGCAGGGCATGGAGGCATATGGGTGTAAAAGCAGGCCATGGAGGCATATGTGTGTAAAAGCAGGGCATGGAGGCATATGGGTGTAAAAGCAGGCCATGGAGGCATATGTATGTAAAAGCAGGCCATGGAGGCATATGTATGTAAAAGCAGGCCATGGAGGCATATGTATGTAAAAGCAGGGCATGGAGGCATATGTGTGTAAAAGCAGGCCATGGAGGCATATGTATGTAAAAGCAGGCCATGGAGGCATATGTGTGTAAAAGCAGGGCATGGAGGCATATGGGTGTAAAAGCAGGGCATGGTGGCATATGTATGTAAAAGCAGGCCATGGAGGCATATGTATGTAAAGTCAGGGCATGGAGGCATATGTATGTAAAAGTAGGCCATGGAGGCATATGTATGTAAAAGCAGGGCATGGAGGCATATGTGTGTAAAAGCAGGGCATGGTGGCATATGTATGTAAAAGCAGGCCATGGAGGCATATGTATGTAAAAGCAGGGCATGGAGGCATATGTATGTAAAAGTAGGCCATGGTGACATATGTATGCAAAAGCAGGGCATGGTGGCATATGTGTGTAAAAGCAGGGCATGGAGGCATATGTGTGTAAAAGCAGGGCATGGAGGCATATGTGTGTAAAAGCAGGGCATGGAGGCATATGTATGTAAAAGCAGGGCACGGAGGCATATGTGTGTAAAAGCAGGCCATGGAGGCATATGTATGTAAAAGCAGGGCATGGAGGCATATGTGTGTAAAAGCAGGGCATGGAGGCATATGTATGTAAAAGCAGGGCATGGAGGCATATGTGTGTAAAAGCAGGGCATGGAGGCATATGTATGTAAACCAGGGCACGGAGGCATATGTGTGTAAAAGCAGGCCATGGAGGCATATGTATGTAAAAGCAGGGCATGGAGGCATATGTGTGTAAAAGCAGGGCATGGAGGCATATATGTGTAAAAGCAGGGCATGGAGGCATATGGGTGTAAAAGCAGGCCATGGAGGCATATGTATGTAAAAGCAGGGCATGGAGGCATATGTATGTAAAAGCAGGTCATGGTGGCATATGTGTGTAAAAGCAGGGCATGGAGGCATATATGTGTAAAAGCAGGCCATGGAGGCATATGTGTGTAAAAGCAGGGCATGGAGGCATATGTGTGTAAAAGCAGGCCATGGAGGCATATGTATGTAAAAGCAGGCCATGGAGGCATATATGTGTAAAAGCAGGGCATGGAGGCATATGTGTGTAAAAGCAGGGCATGGTGGCATATGTATGCAAAAGCAGGGCATGGAGGCATATGTATGTAAAAGCAGGGCATGGTGGCATATGTATGTAAAAGCAGGGCATGGTGACATATGTGTGTAAAAGCAGGGCATGGTGGCATATGTGTGTAAAAGCAGGCCATGGAGGCATATGTATGTAAAAGCAGGGCATGGAGGCATATGTATGTAAAAGCAGGGCATGGTGGCATATGTATGTAAAAGCAGGGCATGGAGGCATATGTATGTAAAAGTAGGCCATGGAGGCATATGTATGTTAAAGCAGGGCATGGAGGCATATGTGTGTAAAAGCAGGGCATGAAGGCATATGTATGTAAAAGCAGGCCATGGAGGCATATGTGTGTAAAAGCAGGGCATGGAGGCATATGTATGTAAAAGCAGGGCATGGAGGTATATGTATGTAAAAGCAGGGCATGGTGGCATATGTATGTAAAAGCAGGGCATGGAGGCATATGTATGTAAAAGCAGGGCATGGAGGCATATGTGTGTAAAAGCAGGCCATGGAGGCATATGTATGTAAAAGCAGGCCATGGAGGCATATGTGTGTAAAAGCAGGGCATGGAGGCATATGTATGTAAAAGCAGGGCATGGAGGCATATGTGTGTAAAAGCAGGCCATGGAGGCATATGTATGTAAAAGCAGGGCATGGAGGCATATGTGTGTAAAAGCAGGGCATGGAGGCATATGTATGTAAAAGCAGGGCATGGAGGCATATGTATGTAAAAGCAGGGCATGGAGGCATATGTGTGTAAAAGCAGGGCATGGAGGCATATGTGTGTAAAAGCAGGGCATGGAGGCATATGTATGTAAAAACAGGGCATGGAGGCATATGTATGTAAAAGCAGGCCATGGAGGCACATGTGTGTAAAAGCAGGGCATGGAGGCATATGTGTGTAAAAGCAGGGCATGGAGGCATATATGTGTAAAAGCAGGGCATGGAGGCATATGTGTGTAAAAGCAGAGCATGGAGGCATATGTGTGTAAAAGCAGGGCATGGAGGCATATGTATGTAAAAGCAGGCCATGGAGGCATATGTGTGTAAAAGCAGAGCATGGAGGCATATGTGTGTAAAAGCAGGGCATGGAGGCATATGTATGTAAAAGCAGGCCATGGAGGCATATGTGTGTAAAAGCAGGGCATGGAGGCATATGTGTGTAAAAGCAGGGCATGGAGGCATATGTATGTAAAAGCAGGGCATGGAGGCATATGTTTGTAAAAGCAGGGCATGGAGGCATATGTATGTAAAAGCAGGGCACGGAGGCATATGTGTGTAAAAGCAGGGCATGGAGGCATATGTATGTAAAAGCAGGGCATGGAGGCATATGTATGTAAAAGCAGGCCATGGAGGCATATGTGTGTAAAAGCAGGGCATGGAGGCATATGTATGTAAAAGCAGGGCATGGAGGTATATGTATGTAAAAGCAGGGCATGGAGGCATATGTATGTAAAAGCAGGCCATGGAGGCATATGTATGTAAAAGCAGGGCATGGAGGCATATGTGTGTAAAAGCAGGGCATGGAGGCATATGTATGTAAAAGCAGGCCATGGAGGCATATGTGTGTAAAAGCAGGGCATGGAGGCATATGTATGTAAAAGCAGGGCATGGAGGCATATGTGTGTAAAAGCAGGCCATGGAGGCATATGTATGTAAAAGCAGGGCATGGAGGCATATGTGTGTAAAAGCAGGGCATGGAGGCATATGTATGTAAAAGCAGGGCATGGAGGCATATGTATGTAAAAGCAGGGCATGGAGGCATATGTGTGTAAAAGCAGGCCATGGAGGCATATGTATGTAAAAGCAGGGCATGGAGGCATATGTATGTAAAAGCAGGGCATGGTGGCATATGTATGTAAAAGCAGGGCATGGAGGCATATGTATGTAAAAGCAGGGCATGGAGGCATATGTGTGTAAAAGCAGGGCATGGAGGCATATGTATGTAAAAGCAGGCCATGGAGGCATATGTGTGTAAAAGCAGGCCATGGAGGCATATGTGTGTAAAAGCAGGGCATGGAGGCATATGTGTGTAAAAGCAGGGCATGGAGGCATATATGTGTAAAAGCAGGGCATGGAGGCATATGTGTGTAAAAGCAGGGCATGGAGGCATATGTATGTAAAAGCAGGCCATGGAGGCATATATGTGTAAAAGCCGGGCATGGAGGCATATATGTGTAAAAGCAGGGCATGGAGGCATATGTATGTAAAAGCAGGGCATGGAGGCATATGTGTGTAAAAGCAGGGCATGGAGGCATATGTATGTAAAAGCAGAGCATGGTGGTATGTGCCTATCATCCTAGCACTGGAGAGTTAGAGACAGGGGATCCCCTAGGCTCACTGGCCAACCTAGTTGGTGAGTCCAAGGCCAAAGAGAATTCTGTATCAAAACCGAAGATGTATAGCACCTGTGGAATGATACCTGAGGTCGACCCTGGCCTCCATACACATGTATACACATGCATGTGCACATACATACATGCACACACAAAAACACACACATGAACACACACAAAATTAAAGATGTATAGTTTAACAAGCTTATCTCTATATTGATCATTCTGGATGACTTTTCTTGGTATAGAAAAGTTTCTTTTCCCCTCATTCTGTCATACAATACATCCCTACCACAGCCTCCTCCCAGGACCTCCCATCCCCCCTGCCTCCCAGCTGAATACGGCATAACAAGATGCAATCAGACAAAGCACAAACCCTCAGATGAAGGCTGGATGGGGCAACCCAGTAGGGGGAGAAGGGTCCCAACAAGCCGGCAAAAGAGCCAGAGACACCAAGGATTCTTGTATCTCGGCAAGTTTTTTTTCTTGTGGCAATTTCCAGAATTTGCTATGTTCTTTTGTGTGTGTTTTCTTCTTTAAGATAAGATTATCATCTTATTTCAGCAGATTAAGTGAAATGATAATATAATGCAATACAAATTTGCAGTCTTATCTGGGAACCCTCCAGGATCTGTGGGCCTCAAAGTATACATTTCTACATTTGTGTGTGAAATTTACTCCCTTTATATAACTTTCAATATTTTTATCATTTAAATATATTTTCATTATATACATATATGTATATATATATATGTATACATACATACACACGCACACACATATATATATTTGGAACAAACTGTTCCATAGAATTACAGTAGCCTTAGACTGAATCTGGTATGTGAACCTGCTCCAACCTCAGGCTCCGCCCACCCCTCCTGCCCCTGGACTCTCACAGCCCAGCCACTCCATGTGATGGTTCTAACTGCTTCATATAATCGCTGCAGCCTTGGACCCAATAAAAGACAGAAGCCTCCCAGGGCTACCTCCTGGAAAGGCTGTGTAGCTTGCCACTTTACCTTTGGATTCTGTCCAGATGGGCTAAATATATGAGCTAAAGATACCTTAACTCCAGATGCCCAATTCCCATCACAAAAACACAAACAATTTAAAAAGCGGGGGGGGGGGGAGACCACCACATCTCACCCCTAAATCACCAATACTGTAGCTACAGTTCCCACAAAGAACTTAAATAAAATGCAAGATACAGATTTCAAAAGAGCAATTTATAAATATGTTCAGTGAGTTCAAAGAACTCTAAGGGGACAAAAATAAACACCCAGCTGACAGGAAGGACAGGAATAAACTGATTGAAATCTAGGAAGACACAAATGCCTAAATAAAATAATAAAGACAGTTCAAGATATGAAATTAAATTCAATAAAGAGATAGAAACACTGAAGAAAACCAAAACTGAAATGAAAGGGGAAATGAAGAGACTCTGAGAGCACGCAGTGGAAAGCCCGATGACAGACGGGTGCGGAACAGGTAGAACTGGGCCATCAATCACAGATTATAAATTCTCTAAAGCTGATTGCCCTGATTAGTTTTATGTCAACTTGATACAAGCTCCAGTCATCAGAGATGAAGGAGGCTCGACTGAGAAAATACTTCAATAAAATTGGTCTATAGGAAAGACTGTAGGGCATTTTCTTAATTATTGATTGATGTGGGAGGGTCAAGCTCATTGTGGTTTGGGCCAACCCTGGGCTAGGAGGTCCTGGGTTTCAAAAGAAAGCAGGCTAAGCAAGCCATAGAGAGCAAGTCAGTAAGCAGCACTCCTCCATGGCCTCTGCATCAGCTCCTGCCTCTGGGTTCTAACCCTGCTTGAGTTCCTGTCCTGACTTCTTTAATGATGAACAGTAATGATGGGGTGTACACCAAATTAACACTTTCCTCCCCAACAATGGTAACTGTAACTAGGACAGAGATTGGTACCAGGAGAGTAGGGTGTTGCTGTGAAAGACCTGGCCATATTGTTTCGAGGAGGATTGTGGAAGGACTTTGAAACTTTGGGCTAGAAAAGCTGTTGAGTGTTGATAGCCCAGTGAGCTGTTCTGTAGAGCTTGGAAGATGTGGAGCTTGGTGCAGATGGGGAACGCCTGGCTTATGATGTTTCAGAGGGGATGTAAAGACTCTGCCAAGGCTGTTTGCTATTTTGAATTAAGATTCTGTCATTCTGGGACTGAAGAATCAGACATGATTAACAAGAGACCAGCACCACTGAAGTGATACAAAGGTGCATTAATAGAAGCTGATTAAGTAGAGCTGGAAATTATCAGTGATTGAGAAGAGACCAGTGTCACTGAGGTGAAATCCTCTGTGAAATGTTTCCTCAGAGTCAGCACACAGAAACTGTGTTCTAAAGGTAGCCAAGGTTGTACCTCATGCTGACGGCTGTACTTGGTAGTGTAAGAGTCACCCAGGTGGAACTGGTTTTGAAGGCATGAAGGGGCCATGGAGAGCAGCTGAGGCTTGGCACTGTGAGAAGCCAGGAGAGGCTGTTGGTGAAGATGCAGCCTAGCTGCAGTAGAAGACCCCAGCATTTGGGAGACTAGGACCATGGGATGACCACCAAGAACAGCGGCAGTGGATTGCAGCCTTCCTGAGCTTAGAAGACACCCTGTAGCCTTTATTCCCAGCACTTGGGAGGCAGGGGCAGGCGGATTTCTGAGTTCAAGGCCAGCCTGGTCTACAGAGTGAGTTCCGGAACAGCCAGAGCTACACAGGGAAACCCTGTCTTGAAAAACAGAAGAAGAAGAAGAAGAAGAAGAAGAAGAAGAAGAAGAAGAAGAAGAAGAAGAAGAAGAAGAAGAAGAAGAAGAAGAAGAAGAAGAAGAAGAAGAAGAACAAGAACAAGAACAAGAAGAACAAGAAGAACAAGAAGAAGAAGAACAAGAAGAAGAACAAGAAGAAAAAGAACAAGAACAAAAAGAACAAGAACAAAAAGAACAAGAAGAAGAAGAACAAGAACAAAAAGAACAAGAAGAAGAAGAACAAGAACAAAAAGAACAAGAACAAAAAGAACAAGAACAAAAAGAACAAGAACAAAAAGAAGAAGAAGAAGAAGAAGAAGAAGAAGAAGAAGAAGAAGAAGAAGAAGAAGAAGAAGAAGAAGAAGAAGAAGAAGAAGAAGAAGACATGCTGTGCATGCTGCAGAGGGTGGAGCCAGAGAAGGACCCAGGCCCCTTGAAGAAGCACAGAGCAAATCCCAGATATTGGGTGTTGAGTTATTTACACTGTTGTAGTTCGGTTTTGCTTTGTTCAGATTGTAACTGCCCTGGTTCTTCCCTCTTGAAGTAAGGAAGTATTTAACTTCCCACAGCTGGGAGATTAAATTTTGAGAGAGAGAGGGAGAGAGAGAGGGGGGGGAGAGAGAGAGAGAGAGAGAAAGAGACAGAGACAGAGACAGAGAGAGACAGAGAGAGACAGAGAGACAGAGAGGCAGAGAGATTTATAGTTTTACAAATAACAAATACTGGGTTTTAAGAGACTGGATATTTTAAGGAGACAAGTTTTAAAGTGTTTGAATATATAAGGCTATATGATTTTTTTTTTTTAGTTTGTAAAATGTTCTATATTGTGATTCTTTACTACTGTGTGCAATCTTGGGAATGAACAAGAAAGGAAAGGTCCTGGGATGAACTAGAAGCCTTGTATTAGTACAAGGGGAGCTCCCAGGAAACTATGAAGGTGACCTTAGCAAAGATCCCTAGCAGCAGGGTATATATGGGACCTCAAAAGGTCACCTCCTGTAACCAGGCAAGATTTCCAATGAAGGGATGGGGACACCAACTCACCCAACAAAACCTTTGACCCACAATTTGTCCTACCCACAAGATGTGCAGGGATAAAAATGGAGCAGAAATAGAGGAAATGAGTAGCCAATGCCTGGCCCACCTTGAGACCTGTGCCGAGAGAGAGCCCACTCCTGACAGGACTAATGATACTCTGCTGTACATGTGCCATGAGAAAGCCCACTCCTGACAGTACTAATGACACTCTGCTGTACACGCAGTCAGGAGCCCAGCACACCTGGCCGCAGAGGCTTCACCAGGAGCTGATGGAAACAGATGCAAAACTCCACAACCAAATGTGAGGAAGAGCTTGGGGAATCTGAGGGAAGCGGGGAGGATTGGAGGAGACAGAGGGATTAAGGACACCACAAGAAAACATTCAGAACTGACTAGCCTGGGCCAGTAGGGGCTCACAGAGACTGAACCACCAGCTAAAGAGCCCGCATGTAACAGACCTAGGCCCTCTATACAGATGTGCACTTCAGTCTTCAGGTAGGACCCCTAACAGCTGGAGCAGGGGCTCTCTGACTCTGTCATCTGCCTTTGGACCTTTTCCCCTTAACTGGGCTGCCTCATCTGGGCTCAATAGGAGAAGATGCTTCTAGTCCTACTTCAACTTGATATTCCAAAGTGGATCGATCTCCCTGGGAAGCCTCCCCTTCTCTGAGGGGATATGGGGGAATGGGAGGTGAGAGGGTGGGACTGGGAAGAGAGGAAGGAGGAGAAGAAGCTACAATCAGGATGTAATGTAAAAAATTAATTTTAGAAAATAGAAAGTAAAGGTTATGGCTTAACATTAATTTGTTTGCATATTCAAAGAGTCAATTGTCCTGGCTTCCTTATGTCAAGTTGACACAACTAAAGTCATCAGAGAGGAGGGGACCTTAATTGAGGAAATGCCTCCATAAGATGGGGCTAAGGTGCATTTTCTTAATTCCTTGTTGATGTAGGGGGGTTCAGCCCATTGTGGGTGGTGCCATCCCTGGGCTGGTGGTCCTGGGTTCTAAAGAAAGCTGAGCAAGGCATGGGGAGCAAGCCAGTAAACAACACCTTTCCATGGCCTCTGCATCAGCTCCTGCCTCCAGGTTCCTACTCTGAGCTCCTGTCCTAATTTCCTTCAGTGATAAACATTGGTACTGAAGTGTAAGTCAAATAAACCCTTTCCTCCCCAAGTTGCTTTGGTCATGGTTTTTCATTGCAGCGATTGAAACCCTAACTAGAACATCTATGAATGGAATATTCAGAAAATTTTAAACAAAAGTGTTTTAATTATGTTCATAGAATATGTAGGATTCAAATGCTTTCAATAAAATTGTTGAAGGAAAAGTCTCAAATCTAGACAGAGATGCTCAAGTAAACATGTTTCAGTACCAAATGAAAATACAAGAGAACCTGAAAAGAAATGCCCCATAAAATACTATTGCTAAAACACTAAAAACATAAATAAAAGGACAATTATTAAAATATGCAAGAGAGGGCTGGAGAGATGGCTCAGTGGGTAAGAGCACCGACTGCTTTTCTGAAGGTCATGAGTTCAAATCCCAGCACCCACATGGTGGCCCACAACCATCTGTAAAGAGAGCTGACACCCTCTTCTGGTGTCTGAAGACAGCTACAGTGTACTTACATATAATAAATAAATAAATCTAAAAAAATATGCAAGAGAAGAGCTGCATCATATAATAGAGGTAGGGCAAGTAGAGTATCAGATGATTATGTGATGGAAGAAATTTTTTAAAATTTATTTAGCTGGGTGGTGGTGGCACACGCCTGTAATCTCAGCACTCTGGGAGGCAGAGGCAGGCGGGTTTCTGAGTTTGAGGTCTGCAGAGTGAGTTCCAAGACAGCCAGGGCTATACAAGAAACCCTATCTCGGAAAAAAACAAATCCAAAAAAAAAAAAAAATTATTTATTTTATGTGTGTGAGTACACTGTTGCTGTCTTCAGACACACCAGAAGAGGGCATTGGTTCCCATTACAGATGGCTGTGAGCCTTCATGTGGCTTCTGGGAATAGAACTCAGGACCTCTGGAAAAGCAGTCAGTGCTCTTAACGGCTGAACCATCCTTCCAATCCCTGATGGAAACTTTTAAAGGGCTTGGGAAAATGTATTCCAAGTTCTGAAAGAGCTCAACTGCCCACCCAAGTAATAACTTGATACCTGTTAAGTGTATGCATTGAAGAATAACTAAAAACTGTCCATAATAATAGCATATTAAAGAAATATATGATCAATGAGCCAGCTATACAGAGAATACTAGAAGGGATGCTTTAGAATAAAGAGAAGGAAACACCCAACCACAGGGGAAAAACAAACAATACCGGAACAGTTAGCAAAAAGAGATCTAAGAAAACACACACACACACACACACATCAACAAAACAACAGAAATTAATAAAAAAAAACGTTCAGTAATAAAATTCAAAATATTTATTGTCTTAATTCCCCAATAAAAAGAGAGATGCTACCATATTCTGTTAGAAAATAGGATCCAGATTTTTTTCTGTCTCCAAGAAAGGTACCTCCCCATCCAAGATAGGTACCAACTAAGGATAAGAGGTGGTAGGAAAGATATTCCTAGATAATAGAAATAGAAGAAATGTAAGCCTAACTATTCCAATATCTGAGAAAATAAAACAAATCAAAACTTCCTAGAAGAAGAGATACAAAAGATTATATCAAAATCATTAAAGGGAGAATGTTAAGGTTATAGACACTCAGCAAGTACATTGCTGCACCCAATTTCATAAAACAAATACTTCTTTTTAATTGATTGATTGATTGATTGATTGATTTTATATCCGCAGTTTTCCCTCCCTCCTTTCCTCCAAGGTCCCCCCACCTCCACCCTCCCCATTCACTCCTCTTCAGAAAAGGAATATCGACCATCCATGGTACATCAAGTTGCAGTAAGACTACTCACCTCCTCTCCTATTAAGGCTAGATGAGGCAACCCGGTAGGAGGAAAGGGTCCCACAGCAGGCAACAGAGTCAGAGACAGCCCCTGCTCCCACCATTAAGAGTCCCACAGGAAGACCAAGCTACACAACTCTACCATATGTGGAAAGGGCCCAGGTCAGTTCTGTGCTTGTTGTCCATTCCAGGGGAGAGACCCTGGTTGGCAGTTCAGTCTCTGTGAGCCCTTACAGGCTCAGGCTAGTTGATTCTGTGAATTTTCTTTTGGTATCCTTGACCCCTCTGGCTCCTACAATCCTTCCTCCCCTTCTTCCACAGGATTCTCCAAGCTCTGCCTGATGTTTAGCTGTGGGTCCTGCATCTGTTTCCAACTTCCAGCAGAAGTTACTGGATGAAGCTACTCTGACAACAATTGGGCTAGACCCAATCTATGAGTATATCAGAATATTATTAGGAATCATTTCATTGACCTTTTTCTGCCATTCATGTTTGGTTCTATTCTAGGTCCCTGAGCTGTCCAGCCTCTGGACATCTGTCTCAAGCTGGACCAGTCATTAGTTGGCCACTCCCACAACCTCTTTACCACCTTTACCCCAGAACATCTTGTAGGCAGAACAAAATGCAGGCCAAAAGCTTTGTGGCTGGTTTGGTGTCCCAGTCCCTCCATTGGAAGTTTTGCCTGGTTACAGGAGATGACGGATGCAGGTTCTGTATGCCCCATTGCTAGGAATCTTAGCTAGGATCACCATCTTAGATTCCTGGGAATTTCCATTGCACTAGGTTTCTGGTGGAGAGCACGGGGGAGGAGTGGGTATCTAGATGGGGGAGTGTGGATGGGAACAGGAGGGATCAGGTACAGGGAGGAGAGAGAGAAAGGAGACAGGGAGAGAGAACTGGGAGAGAGAGAGAGAGAGAGAAACAGAGACAGAGACAGAGAGACAGAGACAGAGAGAGAAATGGTAGAGACAACTGGAATAAATAGGAGGTCACCTCTGGGAAGAGTTAGATACAAATACTGCGAAACCACAGATTAATCCTAATACAGCAGGTGACTTCAGTACGCTATTCTCTTTTTACCAAGAGACAGGTCATCCAGAGAAACATCAGAGTTAAATGACACCATACATCAAGGTGTTTGCTGGGAAGCTTGACCACCTGAGCTCAACCTCTGAGATCCACATGATGGAAAGAGAGAAACAATGCCCCCAAGTTATCTTCTGACCTCCCTCCATATGTGGTGAAATATACCTACACACACACACACGTAGACATAAAATCAATAAATATAATTAAAATGTTCTTTAAATGGCACCATAGATCAAATGGATTACATCTACAGAACACACACTCTTCTCAACAAACCATGGAATGAATTTTTTTTCCAAAAATACCACATATCAGGACACAAAGCGACTTTCAATAAATATAGAGATATTTAAAGAATTTTCTGTATTCTATCTTACCAACATCGAATAAGGGTAGATGTGAACAGAGATGTCAACAGAAAGGAAACCTCAGAAAGTGCAAATCCATGGGAATTTAACAACCATTGAACAATAAATGGATCACTGAAGAAATTAAAAGGGAAATTTCAAATTCCCTAGGATTGTGGAGGATTCACTGCAGAATTAAATGAAAATGAGGCACAGCCTACCAAAACCCACACTATGGTGCTATGAAAGACCATGTGGAGATAAGAGGAAATATTAAACCACCACTGTGACCAGGAAGCTTCTAAAATAACTCGGGTTATACACCATAACGACCTAGCAAGATCTATTGCTGAAGAAACCACACACTCTGAGTGTATGGCATAGAGAAATCACACACTGACCCAAGAAACTTCCTGCTGGCTAGATCTCATAGTGCCAGACGGTGCCAGACTGGCAGCTGGCAGAGACAAGACGAAAGTGGTCTTTACCTACAGGTGTTCCCTGCATGCAACAATACTGACCTGCCAAGCAAAACATGGTCACTGGTTACAATGGTGACACGATCCTTGTGTGGTAACTAACTAATTTCTAAATGGATTGGAGGGCCACTCCGAAAGAGAGAATTTCTCATCTGGTGCTACAATCTTGGTCAAGAGTCCATGGCTTGGGGAGAAGGGGTTGTAGACCACAGAGTAGAAGACACTACTGTTATCTTGTCAAATTCTCATGTTGTCAAAGTGCCTTCTAAATATTTGTATCTTATATCCCAAGACCTGGGCTGATCTCAGCCTTTGTCAGAGAAGCTTCTGTTTTGGCAGCAGGCAGCAGTCAACACAGAGAGATGCAAAGAGCCAGGCAAGGCGCTGAGATCTGAGACTTTGAGTGCTCCTCCCTAAACAGAGCATCCTTCCCAGCTGTCCCAGATGCCATAACCATTGGGGAAGAGGGAACAGAAAGAATGGAAGAGCTGGATGCTGTTTCACGGGCATAACGTGCTCTTACACTCAAGCAGCCTCTGAAGTGCACAGGAACTGTGTGACGTCAAGCCCTCCAAAACTCTAGCAGAGATGCAGGAGGTGCCCTCCAGTCCCCGCCCCATACCAAGAATCCATATACTGGCAGCTGATTGTTGCAGGAGCAGGACGAATTCTTTCCTCTGTGAGGGTGTGGCCACTGGTAGGTTTCCTATGCTCCAGGGGATTTCACACACACCACACACACACACACACACACGGGCAGCAGAAGTTGAACTTAGTGGGTTATCAAAACAAGGGAAGGCATGACGTTGGGAGAGGACATGCTAGAGGGGTATGAAAAGATTGGAGATGGGAAATGAGGTAGATACAGTGATACTACATAGTATACATGTATGAAATTCTCAGAGTAAAGAAAAAAAGAAACAAAAAGAGAACTCTCAGAGATTCCAGGGCGTTTTGTCAGTGAACAAGTCCTCCTGGGGATTCTCAGAGTGTACTAATGTAACTGGGCTCCTGAATTCCAGCCAAATCAAGACACCCTCCAAAAGCAGATTATTTGTCAGTTAGGGCCAGCTTCCCATTGGTGACCAGTGAGAAGTAGGTCCTTCCTCCTTCATGCTGAAAGCTCATTGGCTGCCCTACACTCTCTCTCTCTCTCTCTCTCTCTCTCTCTCTCTCTCTCTCTCTCTCTCTCTCTCTCTCTCTCTCTCTCTCGTGTGTGTGTGTGTGTGTGTGTGTGTGTGTGTGTGTGTTTACTTCAGCTCACAACCCTATAAATATCCAGGGGATCTACAACATAATTCACTGCACCTTTGCCCCGATGTAAGATCGACAGGACCAATGACTTTCCCTGTATGTGTCTCAGCTCGTGGAAAAGGTAAGTGACTTCTCTTACTAACAAAAGCTGACCCTGCCATCTCTGGGGTATTCTAGATTCTAGCCCTTCCTAACCCCTTATTCAGATCATACCTGCACCCCACACACAGTGGCCAGAGATGTGACAGATCGTGACTCCAAAATGTCCATGCTTGCTGTCTCTCCTGTAGATGCCTAGCTCTGTCTCTACCATCCCAGCTCTGTCTGATTAGACGCTTCTTTCTCTGCGTCTCCCTTTTGTGTTACCATCAGGAACTCTTGTCTACCCACCTGCCCCAGTTCTGGTGAGAGGAAGATGGCTTGTGTGTTACTGTCCTGATAAATCTTTTGAATTGACCTGTGTACATAGAATTAACATGAAAAGCCCTGAGTGTTCTCAGAGCCAGAGAGCTGGGGTAGACTCATTCTAAACATCTGGATCAGGAAGTTGCCTGTGCACCAGCGATCAGAAAGCCCCTTTATACTTACACAGATGTCTTAGCCTGTCTTCTACTTGACTATTCATCTAAGTTCTCTATTTCTATGACTCTAGCTTTTTTCTGCCTACGTCCCTTCTCACTTTCATTTTTCACCATTTCCTTATCATCTTTCCACAGCAGCAGCAGAAAGAGCATTGTCCCACCTCCATCTCTATCCTCTTAAATAATTTATTATTAAGTGGCTCAAGTGGAGAGAGATCTGAGGATCCTCAGAGTTAGTTTTGCCTCCTCTGCCCTGAGGCTGTTGACAAGTGAGTGCATTTCTGCATTTCTGGGATTGTATTCCCCATCCAGAAGCCTTTTGACACCGCTCCCCATGCAACACCAGATCAGAGCCACACACTCGAGAAGAGTCCTGCAGTGGCCATTGTCGCAAGGGTTATGTTCTCACAATCTGTTCTTGTTTCCTGTTTTCCTAATGTTTACACCCATTTCTGTATTGGATTTCTTCGTCTGCCTCCCTCCCTTTTATTTGCCTTCTAACTTACCCCCCTCCCTCTTTTCCATGTTAATGCTTTCTTCTCAATCTTTTCCCTGTGTGAATAGATCTCCGGTTTGTCTATGCATTTTCCTTTCTGTCTCCTTTGAGAAAAAAATTGCATGTCTTGAAGAGGTTTATAAATATATCAGAATGAGGCACATAACACAAGGATCCAGCTCTTCCATGTTCTCTAAGACCTACAGAATAAATGAAATTACAAAAGAAACAGAGCGGTAGTTAAGGATCTGACAAGACTTTTTTTTGTATTAAGTTTGTTTAAATTAAAATATAATCCCATCACATCTCCCCTTCTTCTGTCTCTTCCTCTAACACCTCCCGTGTGCCCCCCTTCACTCTCCAACTGATACCCTCTCTAACTACAAGCAACAGGATGGCTATCTGAGAACTTTCCAATCTAGAAAACAAGCTATTGAGATAAAAATCTTCAACGATCTCTTCTGACATGCATGGTGCAAAAAGAAAAGGCAAGGGGGAGAGTGAAGAGGAGCAGTGGGCATGCTCCACAACCACTGGTCATCGCTTGCACTGATTTAGCCTTTCTGTTATCCGTTAATCTTACACCAACCCACACAAAGAAAAGGTCTTAGCAAAGGGCTCTGGGCAAGAGGCAGAACCGAGGTGTAAGTAGGCTTTGAGTACCCACAGTCTGAACACACAGATACAAAAGGCTAAAAGTCCAAACATTAAGACACAGTGGTGGTGCATGCCTTTAATCCCAGCACTTGGGAGGCAGAGGCAGGATGAATTTCTGAGTTCGAGGCCAGCCTGGTCTAGAGAGTGACTTCCAGGATAGCCAGGGCTATATAGAGAAACCCTGTCTCAGAAAAAAAATTAAAAATTAAAAATAAGAAAAGACATAGGTACGGGTCACACATTGATGCAGTGTCCCCTGGGAGAGGGAAGATCCTTCCAGCCCCCTTCCACCTGGGAAGGCCTTCTTACAGACATTGTCACGGATGAGTGAGACAGTCAGCCCTTTGCTTTACAGTGGCCCAGAGTGCACAAAAGCACTTAAAACACTATCTTAAATTCATATCAGGCTATGTGCATATCGTGTATATATATGAACTATGAGTGAATTTTGTTTTCTGATTTGGGAGTTCCCCCTCAAGTTATCTCATTGAATGCAGATATGAAACATCTGAAAACTAACTCTCTGGTGTCGAGCATTTCAGGTAAGAGATCCTCAACTTGATTTGGTTTGCCTAAGTTCAATCCTTAGGCTCTGATACAAATCTATAGTACCAATAAGTGGTTTTCCATGTGCAGATATTGGGTCTCAAACAAATGGACATTTCCTTCCCCCTGTCCTTGAGGAGCTAACTGCTTAGTTCTCTCAAAGGCTTTCAGATATGGTTCGATGTCATCTCATCCCATGTTGGTTATCTCTACAATCGGTATGCATTTTTAAGTTGGCATAAACAGTCCTACAGCCCTTACAAGTACGACCATGCTACGGTAACTGAAAAGACCCAGTCCAACACTCACTCTTGCTGTTATCAGAGTCGACAATTGACTTTTGGCTCCTTCCAAACCTCTTCTGTGCAAACAACCAAACTCTCTACATCTATAGGCTACTCCTGCGTGTGTGTTAACTGGACACATTTTCAATGGATGTTTCTCTGTTCCTCTCAGGATTTTGTGAGATTGAGTATGTTTTAGAAAAGAGAGGCTTTCCGTTGTGTGTGGTCTGTTCTTTCACATTAAACAGCCTTGAAGGGATTGTTCTCAGAGGGAACTTACGATCAGGTTTATTGAATTGTTTTAATTTACAGACAGTTTGGGCTGGCTTGGTCTTGCACATGCAGTCATAGACCCTCTAAGGTCACATGTCCTGCAAATGCTGTTTTGTAGCAAATGTCCACTTCATCGGGTTCAGCTATAATTCCTGAGCCTTGGGAGGAAGGAATGTGATCTTCTCGTCCCGGTTCCAGCAGAGCAATGTCAGGTCTTTCATTTGCTACAGATAATCAACCAGTGGGGCTCTGTGCAAATCACCGTCCACTGCAAAAGTGCTTCTTGCTGTGGTTTGAGAAATGCATTGGTCTTTGGGAATAAAGGTAAGAATTCAGGAGGATGTGTATTACCATGTTCATTTAGCAGAATAATATTACCACATTCCCCTCGGGAGCCTATAACATAGGACAAACAGGGGTTTGTCCCAGTTAAAAATTATAATACTTAAGAAACGTGTTGAATTTATCCAAGCCATAGTAAAGAAAGGCTTAAACATAAATCTCAATCTTGCTGAAGCTGGGACAAAATTAATTCTACCAGAAGACTGGTAGCCAAGACTTAACGATGATTTCAGTACCGGTGTCTCTTAATTCCAGAAGTAATTCTAACAATCATTTAAATATTAATTCCAACATGCCTTAAAGGGAACAGACAGAGTATGCTACAACTAGCTCACCTTTGGGTCCACTGATTCATTTTCATAATGACAGGTCACCTAGAATTCCTACGAATCAAATTCATAATATTTTATATATGATGATTTACAGGGCTTCAGCTCTCAGAGGTTTCTAATTTTTGAAACTGTCTAGACTCAGCAAGACACACACAAAAAATGCATGTCTTATAACACACAAAAAATGAAATAAACTATTAACCTTCTTGCAGCTCCATCATTTGTAAGTAATATTTTGAGGCAAAAGAAATTTGTTTTTAAGTAATGTGGCCATGAATATTCCAAGCACACTGACATGCATCTTGCTTTTTTGTTTCACTTTAATTATAATTTATCATGAGTTCATAAATATAATTTTAATAAATACAGGATATTTTATTTTTCTAAGTAACAACAAACCCCATATAATAGTTCCTAATCTTCTCCATACAAATAACTCTTGGATGTATGT
Organism: Apodemus sylvaticus; assembly: GCF_947179515.1. Lineage (NCBI taxonomy): Eukaryota > Metazoa > Chordata > Mammalia > Rodentia > Muridae > Apodemus > Apodemus sylvaticus. The sequence goes on from NC_067488.1 coordinate 71,903,981, forward strand.
TTTGTGTGTAAATATTCTTAGCTGGTAATTTATTAGATTAAAATTTTGTAAGTGAGGCTGGAAAGATGGCTCAGCGGTTAAGAGCACTGACTGCTCTTCCGTAAGTCCTGAGTTCAAATCCCAGCAACAACATGGTAGCTCACAACCATCCATAATGAGATCTGATACTCTCTTCTGTCATGTCAGAAGACAGCTACAGTGTACTCACATATAATAATAAATAAATCTTTTAAAAAATTGTAAGTGGATATGTCCACTTACTTAGTAAGCATCTGTAACATCATTTGGTGCCAAAGCACTTTCTCGAGAATTTCATAAGAATTTTTCATTTCATCCTCAGGTTAACCCAATAGTATCAGAGCCTTCATTATTTTTGTTTTGGAGATGAGAAAAATTAAACCTGGTGACTTAAATCAGTTCCAGTTACGCTACGGGCAAATCAGAAGAGCTGGGATTTAAATTCAGGTCCTTGAACCTTCCTGCATGGTAAGTGGTCTCCACGTGGATAGATTTTGATTAATTCTCTGAGAATCTCATACCATATATTTTGATCATATTCTCCCCCAACTCCAAGAGCTGCCCCACATTCCAAACATACAGAAAGTACAGCAATTAATTAATTAATTAATAACCCATCAGCCTGAATTTGTGATGCCTATATACTCAGTGTGAGGCCAGCCTCAGGAACCACATCCTTAGGGAAAACCAACTTGCTCTCTCCCCTCAAAACCATCAAGCATCAATAAATCTCAGTTAGGGGTGTATCACCCCTCTCCCTCCCTGCTACAATATATATATATATATATATATATATATATATATATATATATATATATATATATATACTTGACCTTGTGCGGGTTTCATACAGGTGAGCTCAGACGTTGTGACTTTGTGAGTGTAGCAGTCCAGTCACGTTGGAAAGACACAGTTTTTCTGCAGTCTTCTCAGACCTCTGGCTCTTACAGCCTTAAGCTCCCTCTTCCAGGATGATCCCCGAGCCTTGCGGGAGGGATGAGACCTAGATGTCCCATTTGTGTCTGAATGCCCTTGGACATTTATTCTCTGCATTTTTGACCAGTTGGGAGTTTCTGCATTAACCACTATTTACATGAAGAAATTTCTCGGATGAGGTCTGAGAGCTTAGACTAATCTATGAGTAGAGAGATACGTTTAGAAGATATGTTGATACTACGTCCATTTAACAAAATAGTTAGGCTGTGCTAGCTAGTTTCATGTCAAAGCGAGAGTCGTTTTGGAAGAGGGAGCCACAGTTAAGAAAATGCCCTTCCAGATTGGCCCGTGTTAACAAGCCGTTTTTTGTTTTTTTCCAGAGTGGATCCAACATCAGATGTTCTCCCTGGGGTAGCGCAGCTGTGTGCATCATGAGGTCCCTTCTGTTACCTGCTGCAGTGATTCTGTGACTGACCATTTTAGTCACAGCAACACGATGAGGTAAGGCGTGAATCCTTCCAAGAGTCCCATTCTGTACATGTGCCATTGCATAGGGAACCAGTGTCCCTGAGCAGCGTAATAAATATCCCCGGTCATTAGAAACAAATAATTTGACTAACAACGAAATAAATTATACTTCAAAGCAAACATAGTAAACACTCAAAAGCCATCGCTTCCTAATTTTGGTCACTACATTTCACTGTTATCTATGCTTTCGGTTTGTACGCACAACATGTATGCACGAGTGTCTGTGTGTGTGTGGTGTGTTTACATGTGTGTATAATATAGGTATATGCGAGGAAGCATGTGCATGGCATGGCACATTAGTGGCAGTGAGAGGACCAGCTCAGGCTTGGCCCTCCTCCTCCATCTCGTTTGAAGCAGGGCCTCTTCGGGCTGTCTGCAGATTCACGGCATGTGCAGCCCAGCCGGCTCGGAAGCTTCCGGAGATCCCACCTGTCTGTATTCCAAAGAGTCCCACAAGAGCCCAGGGATTAGAGTCACAATCCACTTCCCGTAGTTTCTAGAGATTCACTCCTGCAAGCACTCTGCCCACCGAATCCTCTCCTGGGCCCATAAGTAGGGTAAATGTGTCATTGACGAAGAACTTCTAGAATCGGGGTCTCCAAGTTTGAATTTGAGCTTCACTGCCTGACCTGGGGAAAGGTATTGATCCTTCTTACAAAGCAAGGATGACAGAAAGACTACCTACCATGTAAGATAATCGCACAGTTTAAAAGAGTTATGATGTGTGGAGAACACGGGATATGGAACACCATTTGTTTCACAGTTATTTTGATGTAGAATCAGATCATGCCATGGAAACATCTTTCTAGTCACATTTTTACTAAAAATTGTTTAGAGTAGATAGTTTTTAATGACTACTTTTATCAAACATTTCTGGACATCGATGTAATTTACTAGAGGATTAATATTTCATATATTAATATAGTAAGTTGTGTAGCAGCAGTCCGACTAGAAGACACTCAGATCCCAGCAGTGGACACCACTTGGCCGGGTCCTCTTTGGACGCCATACTGAGTTCTATTCAGTAACAATTGGTTTTGTCAATGTCAGCATTGTTAGCATATTCTCTTGTTATAATTATCTTTCATGTGCTTTCAATGGTTTTGTTCTTAATGGCTTCGTTGCTTTATGAAGATATTGCAGATCTTGTCCTTTTTATTTTCACAAACTTCACTAGTCTTGGGAAACAGGATAGAACTTGCCTTGGGGTTATCAGAAGCTGGGGCTGTTAGGCCTTTAGTATTTTGTGATGTTAATCTGTTTTCATAATTCTCAGGCTTGACTGTGCATTAGAATCACCTGCAGAAATTCTAAAATTACTGGTGTTGGGGGGGGCAATGGATATGTTATTATATTGATGCATTCCATAACACAAACATATTTCAAAACATCATGTTGTAGTACACACACACACACACACACACACCTATCTATCCATCTATAAAGCTATCATCTATCTATATATCACTATCCATCATCTATGTATGTATGTATGTATGTATGTATGTACGTATGTATCCATCTCCTGTCTGTCTGTCCATTCTTCCATCGGTCCATCTGTCTGTCTGTGATTATTTGTCAATTCATATTTTAATGCATTGATGCCTAGATACCTCCCAATACCTTCTGTTTTAAGGGTCTGGTAAACAACCCAGACTCAGGTTGTTTTTTTTGTTGTTGTTGTTGTTGTTGTTGTTTTGTTTTTTTTTTGTTTTAATTCTCCAAGAGACCATGACATGGAGCAATCATTCAGAACCGTTTAGTACATTCTGTAATGAAGTATCTCAGTCAGGACATTAGTCTAATTTCATCCGTTTTTAATGAATTTTAGTGAGTTACATTAATCTAGAAAAATGCCCATTTCCTCCCTGCTTTTAAACTGATCGTAGAATTTTGCGAAGCAAAAGGCACAATTGTGTGACTATTTTTGCTGTTTTGGAGCCCAGTGTCCTCACTGAGGTTACATAGGAAAAGGAAGCTCTCTCTCCTTGGTGGGAAGCCTATTCACATGTAAAAAGAGCTCTCAGATTCTGCCTGTGTCTTCTCTTCAAAGTTCCATTTAGTGGTCTGTTGTGTGAGTCTAGACCCTGTGCCATCCTGTTTGTCTCTAAACACAACCCCAGCCATTCAAGACCACTTGGGCAGTCCAGAAAAGTATGGAAGCATCAGTCAGGGATTTAGGGCTGGGGAAGTAAACAGGCAAGAAAAAAATTTTAGGAGTGAGTAAAATTAGACCGGACATTTCGGCATCCAGCTTGTTACTATTTCTCCAAATGCCCTGAGTACACAGAGCCAAGCATGAACTGGAGTGAACTGGAATGTAAGCTCTTAATGTTGGTGCCTCCAGGGTGTCGGTGTGGTCTCCACACCTGCAAGATGCTCTGCTGTGAGATGCTGAGGACAGGGGTGGGGAGAATTGTGTATAAAGATGTGGAGGCTAGGTTATCCTTAATCTCTCTTCAATTCCTGTTGTGAATCTTAAACCAAGCTCTCTCTCTCTCTCTCTCTCTCTCTCTCTCTCTGTGTGTGTGTGTGTGTGTGTGTGTGTGTATGTGTGTGTGTGTGTGTGTAGTAGGAATAGGGGTAGGAGAGACTGGAGATGGTATTTTCAGGGCCAACCTAGTAGACACAAAATTCCATAAACAATTCTTGTTTGATGCTCACACAACTACAGCCTACAATAGCATTTTCTGTGCCTTGAGTAGAATTTAGTGCAATTGGTTATCCTTTTTTGTTTTTTTATTTTGTTGTTTATCCCCAAGTCTGTGCTTATGGAAGTAGGTCATCCAAACAGCTCCTTATGCTGATTAATCTTTGCCAACCTGACACAAACCTGAACATCGCAGGGAAGAAGGAATCTCAGTTGAGGAACTTGCCCTGTGCCCTGTGAGCACTCCTGTGGGCCACTGCTCTGTCAGTTGACACAGGGCGGCCCCGCCCACTGTGAACTGTGGCATGTTTGGGTGGAAGTGCTTGGACACTATAAAAACACATAACTGAACAAAACCAAGGAAAGAGAGCGGTGTTCCAACGCAGCCCAGCCTTAAAGACTTGCCTATAAGCTAAAAATTAAACCTTTGCCTCCCCAAGTTGCTTTTCGTTATGATTTTATTACAAAATCAGAGAAAGTAAAGCACTCCTATACACCATCGGCTCACCCATCCTTCCTTTCTTCCTTCTTCAAGCAAACCCCAAAAGGCAGACCCGAGGAACAGCAGCTCGGTGACTGAGTTCATCCTCGTGGGCTTTGAGCAGAGCTCCCCTTCCACCCGGGCTCTGCTCTTCACCCTCTTCCTGGCTCTCTACAGCCTCGCCATGGCCATGAATGGACTCATCATCTTCATCACGTGGACCGACCCCAGGCTCCACAGCCCCATGTACTTCTTCCTTGGACACCTGTCTTTCCTGGACATCTGCTTCATCACCACCACCATCCCGCAGATGCTGGTCCATCTGGTGACCAAGAACCACACTGTCTCCTTTGCCTCCTGTTTGACTCAGATGTATCTGGTTTTTGGTGTGGGCGTGGCCGAGTGCATCCTCTTGGCTTTCATGGCCTATGATCGTTATGTTGCCATCTGCCACCCACTGAACTATGCCCAGATCATGAGCCAGAAGGTGTGTGTCAGGCTGGTGTGTTCTTCCTGGATCTTCGGGATGGTCAACGGCATCCTTCTTGATTACATGACATTCCGAGGTCCATTCTGCAGAGAAAACCACATAGAAAACTTCTTCTGTGAGGCTCCCATAGTGATCGCCCTCTCTTGCGGGGACCCTCAGTTCAGCCTGAAGGTGATCTTTGTGGATGCCATCGTGGTGTTGCTCAGTCCCATGGTGCTCATTGTCACCTCCTATGCCCGCATGCTAGCCTCCATCCTCCGCAGGGCCTCCTCCTCAGGTAGGGGGAAGACATTCTCCACTTGTGCCTCCCACCTGACCGTGGTCATCTTTTTCTACACCTCAGCCATGTTCTCCTACATGAATCCCCGCAGTACACATGGGCCTGACAAAGACAAGCCTTTCTCCCTCCTCTATACAATCATCACCCCCATGTGTAACCCCGTCATCTACAGCTTCCGCAACAAGGAAATGAAGGGGGCCATGGGGAGGGCTCTTGGGAGAGGCAGCCTGACTCAGGCAGAGTCTTTTTAGCCTGAAATTCCATGAATGAATTTAACCTACTGGAAATAGAAGCTTATCCCCTTTCTATCCTTTATTCCCAATGTTGGAGGGCTCCAAGAAAGACATTCATATCTTCCTTGGCACCAGACTCAGACCTTGAAGTAATTTCTCCTGATGTCTAAGGCTCATGTCTTAAGTTGGCTTCCAGCATAGACTGAGCTTCTCTGATTTCTCTTGGTAATCTGTTTTCATGATTGGAGGAACAAATGCAATGTTACAGGTCTTATGTCACTAACTGAGAAGAGACAGACATACTTTACAAGATAAAGCAATTGGGATAGTCTTAGGGTTTTATTCCTGTGAAGAGACGCCATGACCACAGTAACTCCTACAAAGGAAAACGTTTAACTGGGGCTGGGTTACAGTTCAGAGGTTCAGTCTGTTATTGTCATGATGGGAAACATCACAGCATACTGGCAGACATGGTGCTGTAGAAGAAACGGAGAGTTCTACATCCGGACGGACAGGCAGCAGGTAGAGAATCGGCTGGAGCATGGATACCTCAAAACCCGCCCCCCAGTAACATACTTCCTTCAACAAAGCCATACCTGCTCCAACAAGACCACACCTCCTAATAAAGCTGCTTCCTATAGGACTATGGAAGCCATTTTTATTCAAACCACCACAAGCATAAAAAACAGAATGATTTGGAAAGCTTTTGCTTGGGAAGAGAAGAGTTTGAAAGTCAAAGTGTGGAGTCAAAGTGGGTTGGAGGAATATTATGTGAGGGATGCAGAGTCTATCCCTGGGTGGTGGCCCACAAATTCTTTAAGTTCATAGAAGAAAAGGGGGGGGTGTTAGTGACTGGACTCTTATTACTTTCCAAACCCAGTAACAGGAGGCATAAGATTTCACATTGATGTTGAGGAGGGAGATTGCAACCAAGAGTCAAAGGCTGAAAGCAGCAGCCTGTCCAGCTTCTGACTGTAAGCAGGGAAGTCCATCTGTATCCCAAAGGGCCTTACAGCCAGGGAGTCTTAGAGGGACTCGCACCACTCAACTATACAGCAGGGAATCTTTGAGGGACTCAACACTTTTCAACAATAAAGAATTTAAAGGGCATCAAGGTTCAGAAAGAATGATGAGTAGATAGAACTGGTGAATAAACCTGCCTTTTGAAGAAGAGAATTGTGATAGCAGAGAAGGCAAGACAGTGAGGGATCTGAGGAAATCAACCTAGAGACACACTTGTTCCATCGAGGAGATCTTCTGTGGGTTCTCAACCACCTTATTAAGGTCCTGACAGGGCATGGGTACTAAGCTGTATGGTGGGTGACACTGGCTGCTGGATTGAACACAGTATGATGACATGACAAAATGACTGGTGACAGCATAAGAGATGGCAATTAAACCAGCAGAAACACTAACAAGAAAATCAAAGTTCAAAGTTCAGCTGGGAACTAAGTAGACAAGAGTTAAGGATTTCCTGACCTGAAGGTCCAACATCATATTTGCTAGGTCCCCTTCTACAGTAGAACACAACTTTCTCAAGAAACCCTGGGAGTGTGTGGGGCTCTCTAGGCCACTTGCCATGAGCATGGCCTCACAAGGGAACCTTGAAATGGACCAAGGAAAACCACCACACACCCCTAGGGGCACACTTGGAATGCTCAGGCCTCAAGAATAAATACTTGGACTTAATACAGTTGGCTGCCATAGTAACCAACAGGAAGCTCCCATTTGCCTAAGGGAGGGAGAAGGGTTCACTTGCTCAGGCAAGCATTCCTGAGAGAGAGGGGAAGAAGAGCAGGGAGGAGAGGAGCCCAAGCCCATGCCCTATAAATGCACAGCTAGTCTACAGCAAACACCCTGCACCCTCACTGTGAACCTCTGGATCCCTCTTCTGCATCCAAGGCCAGCACGATGCCCTCATCAGCGTGCCCCAAACCCCACGGTCAAGGTCAGTGAATGAACTCTCTTCTGTTATGATGCTGACCTTGTCTCTGACCTTGTCACCAGAGCCAAGCAGACTCTGGATTTCTCAGAGACTATCTGCATTCACACCACACAGGGCTCTGTACTCGGCAGCCATGGAGAGAGAAGGGTCGCAGCTTTGACTCTGTGAACCTTTCCCTTGCTCCCTCTCTCCCTCTCTGGAGTCTCCCAGAGCCTCTGCTGTCCTGGATCTTTAACTGACCACTTCTTCCTCTGTGTCTTCCTTCCATAATTCCATCATGATGTCAGTCCTGACTGGGGCAGAAGGCCAATAGTTTGGATGTGACTGACATATAGAGTCCGGTTTCCAAGAGTCGGCTCAATCTCTTTCTTCTTCCTAGAGACTGAGTCAGCACCCAACCCCTCAGTTTTGCTTCCACATCACTAGCCAAGCAGGCCCAGCCTTCCTGGATCCTTCCACAAGGAGTTTCTTACACATTTCTTTGTCCCTGTCTGTGGGTGAAGGCTTTTGGTGTCTGGGTCTCTGGTAGGGTTCTCTATAGTAACCTTTTCTTTATTTTCAGACTTCCCTTCTTTGGCATTTGTGTTATTAGTTCATTGAGAATGTTGTGATGCTTTGATCACATCCTTTCCTCCAATCCATCTCCTCTCAGATCTACCCCTATCCATCCAACTTTGTGCACTCTTTATATATATATATATATATTAACTCATCAAATACAATGTGTTCTGTCAACACTCTTGAGTGCATGGGCCTTCTGTGAGAACACAGACAACATGCCAGGGACCACACCCCTAAAGAAAGCTGACTCTCCCTCTCCCTGCATCTATCACTTGCTTCCTCAGTTAGGCGTGGGGACTTCATTCCCACCCACCCACCCCACACCCCACACCCCACCACCCCCACCCTACCCCCACCCCCGCCTTGGCACGCTGAGCATTCGTCTGGCTTGAGCCTATGTAGTCTTGTGCATGCTGTCACAACTGCTGTGAGTTTGTATGCGCAGCTGCCCTGGTGTGCCTGGAAAACACAGTTTCCTTCCAGTCATCCACCCCTGGCTCTTAGACTCTTTCTGCCTGGTCCTGTGCAATGACCCTGAATGCTGAGAGGAAGGGGTTTGGTGAAAATGTTTAAGGCTACGCGTTCTGCACCTTGACCAATTCTAAGTCTCTGTATGATTTGCCATTTCCTGCAAAAAAGAAACTTCTCTAGTGAGGGTCAAGAGGTACACCTGTCTATGAGTATAACAATAAGCCATTAGAAGTCTGTTTAACTTTATGCCCATATACAAGGTAGTATGGGTTTGTGTTTGGACTTTGTGAGCTGGCTAGCCACATTCTTGACCTCAGTAACAGTATCAGGTAGGGGTTTCAACTTGTGAAGTACGCCTTATCCAAGCAGAAAATTGTTGGTTACTCTTATGAAATTAATGCAGCCATTCTACCTGTGGACATGTCATGTCAGGCCAGTGATTGTAACTCTCAGAGTTTACAGCTGAATACAACTGACCATCACATTTGTGTGTGCCTAGCACCTCCCAACGTATGAAAGCTAGTCAGAAGGAATGAAGCATCCGGGTTCACTATATGCTTGATTCAATTTCTCACTGTGTGTCAGTCAACTTAATTCCCTTTCCTTGTTCTTCTCCTTGTCTTTCTACAGTCTTTAGTGCAGTGGTTCTCAGCCTGTGGGTCATGACCATGAGAAAACACACATTTCTGATGGTCTTAGGAGCCACCAACCATAAGCTTGTCTTTGTTGCTACTTCATAACTGTACTTTTGCTGCGTAGCGGCATCTCAGTTCCCAAGACCATGGGAATTGTGTGTCTTCCGATGATCATAACCCACTGGTCTTGGTCCCTCTCCCGCTCTCTGATTACTTTGTCTCATTTCCACTTTTTCCTCCCTGTTTATGTTTGTGTCTCTGTTTTTCCATCTGGCATTTTTCTTTCCTTTGCCTTGGAAAAAGAGGCTGAGAAATGACTCATGAACAGACCTCTCTTAAAGGTTATGGTAAAAAGCATATTGTTGTTGTTGTTGTTGTTGTTGTTGTGTGTCTTGGAGAAGTAGTGAGAGGTTGTTTCTAGGAGCCAAGTAAAAAGAAAGGATACATAAATCAATCTGTAAAGGGGTAAGTTCAGTGTGTTACATCTCGGATGAGGAGCCGAGACGCATGGGTAAACATTTACCAGACAAAAATCCATATAAACGTAAAGCAGTGGTGGCACACGCCTTTAATCCCAGCGCTTGGGAGGCAGAGGCAGGCAGATTTCTGAGTTTGAGGCCAGCCTGGTCTACAGAGTCAGTTCCAGGACAGCCAGGGCTACACAGAGAAATCCTGTCTTAGGGAAAAAAAAAAAAAAAAAAGAATAGACGGTATAGACAGAAACAATGAAAAATTCCCAGCGAAGGAAGAAGAGAGAGAAGAGGAAAAGAGACAGAAGTGGGCATGAGGGGGAGATGGGAGGAGATCAGCTGAACTGAGGAGAAAGGAGATCTTTTAGAGCATGTAAGGGAAGCCACCGGTGTTTTGATCTGTTTGTGTCCAGTTCTAGTTGGACAGGTAAGAGGTGGTCATCTGTATCACTAGCTTGTTAGAAAACGCATTTTACAGCATCATTTGTCCTTCCTGAGACTCTCCGTTGGGGTGAGGTGCCATTGATCACTAGGCTTTAATTGCAGGGCATCAATTCTCTGGGCCACACTCCAAGCTGCTAGGGACTGAGTGCTAGTGAGGAAGGCTTTACCTTTATGCTTTCGGCACCCTACTTCCCACTTTCCTGTCCCCACATTTATCCCCTGACAAACATACAAGAGCCAGCCACTGACAAGGGACACTTGTCTTAGCCTCTGACTCTGCTTCAGAGATGAGAAACGATAGTAGCGTTGTTGGGGGGTGACATGAGGTGATATGACCATGAGTCACAAAATACTTGAGCTACACTTTGGAGAGAACAGGGACCTTCAGAAGGTTGAAGGCCAGACAGTGTCAAGCTTAGAGGTCAAGAAGTCCTTGGTGATTGGAGACAAGTTTTTATATAGGTGATAATGATTGATGGCCCTGGGACAATATCAGCTGGAGCTTACTGGCTTATAATGTGGATGATACCAATCATACAGGAAGATTAAATAAGCAGGAACCAAAGAAACAGAGCAGAATTCAAACAAAAACAAAGGGTCTATGCTCAAGAGTGCAAAGAAATATGACAAAAGTCATCATGGTTTAAAAGGACACCATGGGAAGATTTGGGGAAGACCGGAAAATATGAGAACAGTGCTTGTGGGAATAAGAAGACCAGTGGTCAGTACAGGGGCCCAGTGATCCTGCGGTACAGGAGTTCAGCTGACAGGACTTACCATTGAGATCTGAGGTGTTTAAGGATGGATTTCACCTGCACCCTGCCTGAAAAGGAGACAAAGATCTCCAAAAGGCTGACAGGAAGAGGCCATTTGAGCTTCTGGGAGTAGAGATAACTTGACTCTGGACAGATAAACTCACACCAGGACAGACTGTGTAACCTAACTGCAATTAGAGATACATCAGGACTTGACAAGGTCTGGGAGACATTTTATCTTATGAGAAGGTTTGAAGATAAACCCAGTCTCTGGATTGATATAAAGAGATCATCTCGCTGGGCAGTGGTGGCACACGCCTTTAATCCCAGCACTTGGGAGGCAGAGGCAGGCCAATTTCTGAGTTCGAGGCCAGCCTGGTCTACAGAATGAGTTCCAGGACAGCTAGGGCTGCACAGAGAAACCCTGTCTCAAAAAACCAGAGAGAGAGAGAGAGAGAGAGAGAGAGAGAGAGAGAGAGAGAGAGAGAGAGAGAGAGAGAGAATCTCACACACACAGAAAAAAGGGCAGAATCTGGTTTGGGCTATACTTAGCCTGGTATCAAAGAACAGCCTTGTCATCTGTCCTAAAAATGTAACATTGAAACAGATAATGGGTCTCTGGATCTAATAAGATGTCTCTGGAGGAAATCTCTGCCATCAAGGACTTCAAAGGGATGCAGGTGCATTGTGGACCTGAGAGTCACATGAGGCTGTAAAGACACAACTGAGAGGAGAATAGGAACCGGACTGTGGAGACTCAAGTGTGAGCAAAGTGAAAACCCTCTTAAGAGTTAAACTAGCCCTCCTCACCTTCCCAGAGCACCGCAGATGCCAAGCTATGCAAAGGTAACAATCTCAACAGCCTCTCTCAGTGTTGGAAATGAAAGCCAGGCTATTATCAATGGCAGTGGAGAGACTCAAACAGGCTTAAAAGGCTTTATTCCCACCCCACCCAGATGTCGTGACAATTGCTAAGGGTCTTCTATTAGGAGGACCCAGGCATGAACATCTTGTTTTCTGTTTCTGTTTTTGTTGTTGTTGCTGTTGTTTTGGGTTTGTTTTGTTTCTTTATGGTTTCTCTGTATAGCCCTGGCTGTCCTGGAACTCACTCTGTAGACCAGGCTGGCCTCGAACTCAGAAATCCACCTGCCTCTGCCTCCTGAGTGCTGGGATTAAAGGTGTGCACCACCACCGCCCGAACTTCTTGTTTTCTGAGCTCCATCTACATCAGTGCCCTGAAGTGACCTGGAAGCCCTGGTTTAAAACCTGAATTTCCTGAGGGATCTACTAAGGACAAGGGTGGACTTAGAAACTAAGGCACCTGGAGAAGATGCTAAGCTGCTTGTTGATGTCTTCTGTTTTCAGACAGAGCAGCCCCTTGTAGGATTCACAGTGCACAGTAGCTGCCAGAGTCAGAAGCTACATGGCCTCTGGTAGAGCCAAGTCTCAGGGGCGTGTTTAATAGGAGGACTATGGGTAGTGGGGAGGTTTTTCTAGAACGTTGCATGGGTATGGGTCATACAGAATACATAAGCCAAATTTATATAAGCAGAAAGTCTCACCTCTAACCTTAAGTGAGACTGTTTCAGGTTTGGGGTGCTGAAGTGGACGGACTCATAATGGGGACCAAAAACATCTGACCACTGCACAGCCAAAAACTTATGTCTTGCCACCATAAAGCCACTTCTATCTGTGCGCCATTTGGGACATTGGGATTTCAAATTTGTCAAAGTTTTACAGTAAGTTCTAGAGCTTGTAAGAGAAACATCTAGTACTTGTTGATTCTATTATCTGATGCCCAGTGGAAGACCTTTGAGTTGAGAGCTTTAAGGACCTGGTGAAGTTTTAAAATCTGCTAAAGTTGGTCTTTTTAGAACTTCTGGATCATCAGGTCTCCAACTGGACTTGTCTGGGGCGGGGGACTGTGGTTCATCCAGTTATAGATGTTGAGAGAACGTGCCTGCCTTGCCTCCTAGGCTGTTTGCATGGAGTCATATTAAAGGAGAGAAGAGGTGGGTGGTCATTTTCTTGTTGAAAGTAAAATTTTTAGCACCATGTGTCTTTCCTGAGTCCAGTCATTTGGAGTGAGGTGGCAGGAGTCATTGGGAATTCGGCTCTAACTGTGTAGGCTTGCAAGTCACCGGGTTAGCCTCTAAGTAGCCGGGGACTGGTGGTCACAGAGCATAGAACAGTCCTTCTGACAGTGAAATACTCAGGTGAGTGGGGGAAGGAGGGCAGCATCCTCTCCTCTCCACTACAGGAGCAGTGGGACTATGAGTGGGGGCTGGCTAAGTCTTTGTCGTGTTCCTTCCATATGAAGAAAAACCACAGGGAGAGGAGAAGAATCTCAACTGAAACTAATGTATCTGTGCCAGGCACAAATTATATGAGTTCATCTTCATTTTGTAGGAGAAAAAACTTGAGATTCAGCTAGTAACACTTCTCTAGAATTGAATTTCAGACGTACCTGGCCCCTAGCCCAACCCAAAGTCCCTCTGAATTTTAGTGTTTCCTGAAAAGAGGTATGGTTTGGGAGAAGGGTGCACATGAGCATTTACATATTTTGTTACTTAATTAATGCATTGCCCTTGAAGATCATTTTTTAGTCATTATGTCTGAAGAAAATGGGTTATGTGTTCAAGAGGAGTAATGACATTGCAAGTCACCCAGCTAGAGATGACAGAAGCATTTTGTTATGAAATTTAAGATCACAGTTAGTGCCCTGAGAAGCCAGGTTTGTCTACCCTTCCTTGATAATCCAATCCAAACAGCCAGACTGGGGCTGGAGAAACACAGTAGTTAGGAGCACGTGTTGCCCTAGCAGAGGATCTGAGTTCCAGTCCCAGCTTCCCTAGGAGACAGCTCACAACTACACATAACTCCAGCTACAAGGAGTCTAGCTACAGGGTTCTCTTCCTGTCTCTGTGGCTACCCACACATATGTACCCACACACACACATACACACACACACACACACACACACACACACACACACACACCACGTAAAATAACAATAATAAAAATCTTTTTATAAAAGAAAAATAGCCAAATAAATAATAAAAAGCAGAGAAAGGAAACTCATCCGATGTGGCCACATTGGGGAGGGAACATGTAGGTCCAGGTCATCCTCCACGTTCCTCTTCAGGTCCTTAGGTTTTAATAGACAGGCAGAGATATGCACACTAAGTGGGCCTAGGTGAGGGTGTGGTCCCACCTGTAAAGTGACCTAACAACTATCAAATCTCTTTTCCTTCCAGCTGGCCCAGACTCCAGACTTTTGGGGGAGTCCTAGTTTCTTGGGGTCCATGTCTCAATGGTCTTGTAGCCAAAGTAAAGGGATCCCAGTGGCCCTTCAAGACAGTGTCATCCCTGCCATGCCAGTTTCAATTTCATTTTGTGTTCTGAGTCAAGTTCAAAGCAAAACTGAGTTTTTTTATTAATAAATAAATAGCATACATTTTAAAATGTATAACATGTTATTTCATTACTTGTTTGCTTTTGGACATTCTGGAGATTAAAACAAAATGAAACAGCAACACTGTCTTACACACTAAGCAAGCTCCCTTAACACATCAGTTAAGCAGATCAGTCACCGGGCCAAGCACGATCACTTTCTTAGGAAAGTGAGACCACAACTCTGCAATTTTGGGCCACCCCCTCCCCCAGGAAAGTGGATCCCCCTTAAGCCAAACTAAAGAGATAAGAGGAGTAATTAGCCCCATCTATGAGAGAAACATAAAAACTCTCATCTTAAAGATAATTAGAAATAATTTATTCTGGGGCCATTTTGAGTGGCCATGGCCTGGGCTACCCCAAATTCCGTGTCCCAATGTGAGAGTAGTTACTTGAAGTTTTACAGTTTACAGAACAAATAAGGCATGCCAGCTAGTTTTACATCAACTTGGCACAAGCTGTAGTCACCAGAGAAGAGGGAGTGTTAATCTCACGGGTGAATATATAAGACCACTGCCACAATTCCGGGGCCAAATGAGAAGCGAGCTTTATTTTATTATTAAGGTGCAAGATGGAGAAGACTTTCCAGAGGCCCAAGATGCTATCTGATGACATTCTTGGACTTTGGTCTTAGACTTTGAAAGCTAGTGGTTTGCTAAGTTAGCGGATTCCAAAAGGTTTTTATTTATTCCTCACAGGATATTAGTTCTGTCAGAGGTGTGCAAGGAATAGTAAATAGTCCCAGGGGCTAAGGCTGGAACATCATAAGGTAAAGGTAAGCAGCCTTCAGATTTGGGAAGTTCAGCCTCTCCACAACACTGCAGCTCTGGTCAGCCAACTAGGCTCTGCTAACACAGCTTCCAAGGAGCTTGTAATTGCAGCCCTTTAATGAAATCATTTACATTTTTCCCACTGCTTGGCTCAGTCACCTTGGAGCTACTATAAGATTCTGTTAGGTCTGCCCACCCTCATGAGTCCTGACTCAGAAAAACAACTTTTTCTTGGTCTCTATGTGTGCTTCCTCTGGTAGACTGGGCTTTTTCCTTCTCTGAAGCCCCCCCCCCCCGCCCCACTCCCCATCTTGAGACTACTCATCTGCCACACGACTGCCTGACTGCTCTCGTGCCACTGCCTACAAACGACACAATTTCCTTTCTCTCTTCATTTCCCTCCTTTGGGAAGCTGTCAAGATTTACATCCTGCCTAACTTGGGATTTTTCTTGTAAATGCCAGTAAATGTGTCCTTGACCTTTCTTCAGAGTCTGATCTTAAGTTCTTTCATTAACAAGACTAAAAAGCCCAAAGGTCCCCTGATTTCCTTGGTAATATGTGATGACCATAGTAGGACTCCCCAAATTTTCCTATAGTGACAAGATTTTTGATTTCACATCTTAGCTGTTAAAAACAGTGCCACAGTGCCGCAGTGAACATGGAAATAAAGATGTTGTTCAGCATGCTAATTATGATAATTTAGGCTCCTCCAGACATGATACTGCTGCATCAGTTGATACACCTATTTCAAACTTGTTTGGGAAACACTATGTTTAATATAACAGCTGGGCTCTATCCCCACCAACAGTGTGGGAGAATGACCTCTTTTTTTACCTTCTTGCCGATTCTTGGCTTTTATCTTTTTGATGACAGCTAGTCTACCAAGTTCATATCTCACATGGTTTAATTTGCATTTTTCTGATAGTTAGCTATTGAATGTTTTCTTCACATACCTATCAGCTACTTAATTTTGAGAAATATCTATTCAAGTCCTTTGCCCATTTCTATTATTAATAGAACAATAATCTATTCTAATAGAATAAATAATCTATTTTTATCTTTTTTGCTAAGGAGTTGCTTTAAACATCTAAATTACTTAAGCATGTAACATTGCACAACTTAAAATCATCTACATTCAGACAAGGACTCACAGTGTCTGAGTTTTTCTATTACACCTAAGACCTGAAGGGTCACCTTGATGGTGAATAAAAACCAATGTCATTTTCTGATGGTTACAAGCCTGCTGCCAAATTTATTCACTCCATCCCTGTTCGGATCCTGATGTCCTTAGGTCATTTCTCCTTTTAACCATGAAATTAGAGCACAGGCCTGTGGATGGGGGAGTAGTCTAAAGAGTTCTTGCTACTTTTAGCAGTAGGTGATTAAGAGCCTCGGGAGGAAGCTCATCACGCTGTAGGGCATCTTCCCCATAACAGCTGAGAGCCAAGCACGCGATTTCCCTAGACTTCTCTGTACAAGTCTTTCTCAAGGGAGACCTGGTGGTAGGGCTAAATGTTCAGTACATGGGGGTCTCTGCAACCACCAAGGCCATTTGAGGCAAGAAGAAAATTCACTTCAATATGCCTCAATACCTGGTGTAGGTTCAAATTTCTATAGTCTCAAATGTAGGCATATTGAAGCACAGCACAATTTTGAAAACAAAGTTTCCTGATGATCATTAACTCAATCCCGTGTGCACCACAAAGCTTACGACACAACCACATCAAAAGTCATTCCAAAGTCCATGCGACCTCTTCCATAAGGATGGGTTCTATTGGCTGAGAAGCAATGCCCAGTCTCCCAAGGATGACAGATAAACATCAGTCTGGGAAGCCAGATGATGGCCTGGCCCTACAGAAAGCATTGAACTCACCGGGCTGTAACCACATCCATCCCCAGCCTCCTGGCTAGAAAACAGATTCTACATCTCTGTCTTTGAAGAGACAACGCTGTGTGTTTAACATTCCAGGTTTCCCTGGTGCTCATCTGTGAGTGCAAGGATCTCTGTGCCCTCAACACAATTCGATCCAAATCATGCTTCATAAAAAAATAAAAATAAAAAAATAAAAAATCTTGAGGAAGTAATTCAGCAGTTAAAAGAGTAATTTTCAATCAAAAGGATATATGTCTGTGGAACTTAAAAAAAAAAAAAGCTCAAAAAAACCCACTCTAATATATTCAACTTTTCTTACAATGTTTCATGGGTGCACATATGGTTATTGATAAAACATACTTATCAAAGTTGTTTTTAACAAAATGTCAATCATTTGATTTGACCAAGGAAGACTCAGAAGCCACCCCCCCTCAGCTGATCTCTCAGAAGGAATGCCTCTCTCCCATGCCATCTCAAAAAAAAAAAAAAAATCTCCTTCAAACTCAGCATTCCTCACTTCTACTTCCTGTTACTTCTGTCCCTCTTACTCTCTATGGATTTTTTCTTAATAATTCTATGTTCACTTCCTGTTACCTGGTTGCTTACTTCCCCTCTTGACCTATGGTTGACTTTACTTAATCCTGTTGACAATATTCAAGTAGAAAGCTCTTGGACTGAAAGGTGTGTGCTAAGGTTGAGCCACATCACAGCTAAAAGAGGGGTTTTTTTTTCCAGTAAATAACACAGTCTTTGGGTCACAGTGTGATTAAATATTCTGCAACATATCAATTCATGGGGGTCCTTGAGTCTCATGTTTGGTTTAACACATGGGCTTTATGTCCAGAAAACAGTGATTTTCTATGCCATGAACTGAAGAGTTTGATCCAAAGAATAACAATCTTAAATATGCATTAAAATAGTTTTAGATTATAGTAACTATGATGATGAGAGGCACCCATTATTTGTGAAAAAAACCCTACCAGAAGATATTCAAACCTTTCAACTGAAGCTTTTTAAAAACAATAGATATAATTTAAACAAGACTGATGAATCCCTATAAGTGAGGCTCAGATGAACTAACCTCATTTCTAAAACAGGTTATTTTGCTATTAAACAATGAGTTTATAATAAGATGCTGTATTTCCCTTGTTTCCTGTGTTCAGCACATGATGGGAGAACAACAGAAAGACTTGTCTTTGTAAATAAGACAAGAATCCAAGCATCACATTGCAAGGAGACATTTCGCCACAGGTCTGGTTTGCAACATCATCCTTGGTTCTTCCAGCTCATGGTCATATATGGAGACCTTCCCTTAAGTCATGAGCCCTGTGATTTTGTAATCCAGAGTACGGAAGAGTGCAGAATCCTCTCTACAAGAGCCTCTCAGAAGAGCAGTGGTTTATAGGGCAGGATCATTCTCGTGTGTGGAGCACAGCAATCTTGACTACTGGCCCTTTGGTTAACCACAGGCTTAGTGGGTAGAAAAATGAACATTTAAACACTGTTAGAGAGTCTGGGGCTTCCTGGCATGGTGTGTATGAACGACTTTGAAAACTGGTGCTACAATTCACATATCAAATGACTCCCAAGAAGAAGGAAGGAGAGGCCCCGTATCCTGAAGAGGCTTGTTCCAGCATTGTAGGGGAGCACCAGGACAGAGAAGTAGGAGGGGGTTGATAGGAGAATGGGCGGAGGGAAGAGGGCTTAGGGAACTTATGGGGAGGGGGGAACCGGGAAAGGAAAAATCATTTGGAATGCAAACATAGAATATAGAAAATAAAAATTATAATAATAATAAAAAAGAAAAAGAAAACTGGTGCTAATTTAACTGTAATAATAGATCTATTTTGTGTCTCTGCCCAGAACCTTGGAGTTAGGGAGCCTTGTTCTCTAGCCATTGGTAGATCTAGATAGCAACAAAGACTCCCAAATAGGACAACCGAATATCCTAAAATCGAATGCTCAACCCTCCTGGTACTGCAATCTTTGATGCAGTTCCTCGTGTTGTGGTGACCTCCAACCAAAAAAAGTTATTTTTGTTGTTACTTCATAATTGTAATTCTGCTTGTTATGAGTTGTAATGTAAATATCTATGTTTTCTGATGATCTTAGGCCACCCTGTGAAAGAAAGGGTGGGTGAACCCCCAAAGGGGTCATGACAACACAGGTCGAGAACCACTGTCCTAGAGAAAGCCATTTCCCCGGGGGAAGCAGAATAATCAAATGGACAAATGGATGAGTTTCTCTTTCTACAAAAAACAATTAGGTAGGTATGTCCTGTCCCCCATGATGGTATAATGGAAGGATAGGCACAGAACAGAAGTAACACATTGTGGCAATCCCCTTCACATGGAAAACAGTATAGGTACCTTTGCAATGGCCGTTACTGTCACCTTGCTTACATGTAGAATTAACTAATAACCCAAGCAGCTGGGCACACCTGTGAGGGACTTTTTTCTTGATCCAGATCATGTGAGTTTTGAAGACCCACCTTAAAGTCCAGATCATTTGAAGTAAGAAGATCCACCTTCAATCTGGGCCATACCCTCTCATGGCAACCATTACAAAAGACATGGAAAGAAGAAACTTTTGTTTTCTGTCTGCTTGCTCTTGATCTCTGTGGCAAGTTCATCTCTCCTGTGGATGAAGCATCCCTTCACTGGTATTAGAGCCTAGTTTTTCAGGGCTCTGTCATATAAAAAAGACCAGCTGGTTCCGTGAGACATCCAGCCTCGTGGAATGGACAGCTATTGGATTCTTGGACTTGCAGTCAGGAAACAGCTATTGGACTAACTGGACCATGGCCTGTAACATACTCTAGTACATCACATAGATAGATAGATAGATAGATAGATAGATAGATAGATAGATAGATAGATAGATAGATAGATAGACAGACAGACACACACACACATAGAGTACTGGCTGGTTTTGTGTGTCAACTTGACACAAGTTGAAGTTACCATAGAGAAAGATACCTCCTTTAAGGAAATGAAAAGCCTCCATGAGATCCAGCTGTAAGGCATTTTCTCAATTAGTGATCAAGGGTGGGAGGGCCCATTGTGGGTGGTACCATCCCTGGGCTCAAAGTCCTGAGTTCTATAAAAAAGCAAGCTGAGCACGCCAGGGGAAGCAAGCCAGTAAGCAGTCAACTGCATCATCTTCTGTCTCCAGGTTCCTGCCCTGTGTAAATTCCTGTCCTGACTTCCTTTGGTGATGAACAACAATTTGGACATGTAAACTGAATAAACCCTTTCCTCCCCAACTTGTTTCTTGGTCATGATGTTTTTGCAGGAATAGAAAGCCTGACTAAGACAGACGGACAGACAAATAGATAGTGATCATTTTATCCATTCTGTTCCTTTAGAGAATCCTGACTGAGTCAACATTTAGCAGTGAATAGATTTTTATTTTCCTGCCCATTAAGCCTATGGCAGTAACCCAGGGGATCATGCTCTGTTCTCTTGTAATTGATCCTCCAGTACAGATAGCTGCTCTTTTTAGAGGCTCTTGGACCATTGGGAACTGTCTATTTTGCTTGTAGATGGTTCTGAAATGTAATCAGAATAGTGGTTCAGTTAAATCAATGATGACCACACAAGATTTACAGAAAAAACATCCTCTGTTTTTCTCTATTAGAAACTGGGTATAACTTCATTGTGCAAACTGAATTACCCATGACTCTTCGATGAGATTGAATTACCTCATTGAGGTAATAAAATGGAGGCTCAAATGTCACGATAGGCATGATAGGCATTTTGAAAATTGTCACTAATTTAACTGAGACCAAAGACCCTCTGCCCTTTAAGTGGGAGTCAGTAGAGATAAGGATGGTGCCTTTTCTCTATATGGTCTGCAGAAGGCAATTATGATGTTCTTCTAGCTTACCAGAGAAATCACAAATACATGTGAGAGCGTTTACATGCATATCTTTCAGGAAAAATGGCATCGATTTAAATATCATTTCTGTTAAGACAATTCAAATTACATTTCAGACATTAAAATTAGTTGAAGAGACGGCAGAAGATAGTGGCACATACCTTTGATCCAAGCACTCAGGAAGCAGAGGTAGGAAGATCTTTGTGAGTTTGAGGCCAGCCTGGTCTACAGAGTGAGTTTCAGGACAGCCAGGGCTACACAGAGAAACCCTGTCTTGAAACACACACCACCACCACCCCCCAAAATTTAAAGAGGACATATTGGACATAGCTGCAACTTCTACAGTTGATTGTCAGATGTGATTTCTTTTAAAGTGAGGCTATTTTTCTTTTATTTGTTTTCTTTGTGTTTGCAACAGAACAGTGTGGATTCATCTAAAACTAAAGGAGAATTAATATCTTCATTTTTATTTTTGTGTTTCCAAATGAACAAAAGAGCATGGGATTTTTTAGTCAGGCATGGACACAAAAGGGCAAGAAGTTTGAAATACACAACCCAAAAGGCAAGTGAGAAGATAAGGGTGTGCGTCAGCCAGTGGCGTCATGAGGCAGACAGCTCTCACCTACACTAGAAGGTGCCGTGCACACACAGTGTGGTAATGTGCTTCAGAAGACATGTGTCTGTAATAGCATAGATGCCAACAAACTGGAAAGCTCACCAGGTACCACTGTCTTCCAGAGTGGCCCACCAGCTCAGCCCATCCTCCCTGGAGCAGCTCTTCTGCAAACACCATGCCATCTCTGTTTCTAGGAACAGCGATTCAGTGACACAGCCTGAGCAGCAGAGCCACGGGATGAGGTAGGTGTGGTTTGCTTCACAAAATCCCACTTATGGACCCAGGTGCCTGACTGGCCAGCTGCTAAGGTACCTAACAAAGCACAGGATGCTGGCCAGCACAGAATATTGTTTCTGCTCAGTGAATTATAGGCAAGCACTGACCTTTAGTGGGGCTTTGTGAGTCCTTAAATTAAATTCCAACTTCTTGGCCAAGACCAAGAGTTCTGTGAATTGTGGCTCACTGATGACATACGTTGCCCAATCATTACCTTAGCTCAACATGTCTGCCGAGTGAAGGATTGTGGATCCACATTAAACTATGTCCTCGACCTTCTCTTCTTTCTCCTCCCCCTCCCTTTTTTCCATTCCCTTTCCTTCTTTTTCCAGACCATAGGAGTAGCCCTAGATAGTAGGACTCTCCCATGTACAGATGATAGGAACGGGCCTGGCAGATGCCTTGGTCAACCAAGAAATCTCACATAGAGGGAGAGTCCTGTAAGGAGTAACCATTACAGGGAAGGTAGCCTCCACAAGGCAAGAAGGAAATAGGAGACCTTGAAAGGTTAGAACATTCAATTCAACTTAGATAGCTGGCTGGTAACCAGTAAAGATGGGAAAGTGGGGAGGGAGAGGAAGGGGTGAGAATTAGGAGGAGTTGGGCAGGAATGTCAGAGTCATAGCAAAGGGCATAGCAAAAAGGGAAGAGGAAAAATGGAAGGGGGAGGCTAAAGAATGGAGATTGGCAGGCATACACTGGCATCTACAGCACCTGCAGCGGGGAGGTGGGATACATCTTAACTCCAAACAAGATGAAAGTACAGGAGATTTAATTTGAACACAGTGATTCCCTAAATGTTCCAGTAATGAGAAAAGAGCATATTTATACTGAATACCAAGTCTCTAATGGTGTGAAATAAACACTCTGTGTTCACCGGGACTCAAGTACCCATGTACTCAATGCTCTCTGCAGGCCCAGGTCCAGAAAGGCTGGCATCTATGAACCTTGCTCAGCCATGCCCCAGTCTCAAAGATATGGTTAGATTTTTTTTAATTGAAAATAGATTATTCTCTCAAACAACACATCCCAACCAGTTTCTCCTCCATCCACTATTTGCAACTCCCACTGACCTCCCTTCTCCCCCAAATCTTTTCTGCCCAATGGTATGTAAAACAGATTGTATAGGAGAGGCATCCCATATTGAAGGGTCTCCTCCAGCCAGGCCCCTTTCATTGTGTGCAGCATGGTGGTTGTACACCGCTAGAGAAGTCTGGCAGGGAAAGCACGAATCTCTGCACTGACTGCCAGTCACTGACACCAGAGTAAAGGGACTCCAGTACTCCATGGGGTGAGAAATGAGAGGAGGTGGACAAAGGGGGCTCATGCGCTCCACAGGGCGCCCAATCAGTTCACAGTCATGGAGGATTCACTGCCTCAGCCTCTAAAATTAGAATGTATGCACAGAGCCTACGGTGAGCCCGGCATTTGTCACGAGTATTGTGTCCTTTGTGTTTTTCCTGCCCCCATCCTCAAACAGGCTCCAGACAGCAGACCCGAGGAATAGCAGCTCGGTGACTGAGTTCATCCTCGTGGGCTTTGAGCAGAGCTCCCCTTCCACCCGGGCTCTGCTCTTCACCCTCTTCCTGGCTCTCTACAGCCTCGCCATGGCCATGAATGGACTCATCATCTTCATCACGTGGACCGACCCCAGGCTCCACAGCCCCATGTACTTCTTCCTTGGACACCTGTCTTTCCTGGACATCTGCTTCATCACCACCACCATCCCGCAGATGCTGGTCCATCTGGTGACCAAGAACCACACTGTCTCCTTTGCCTCATGCATGACCCAGATGTACTTGGTCTTTCTAGTGGGCGTGGCCGAGTGCATCCTCTTGGCTTTCATGGCCTATGATCGTTATGTTGCCATCTGCCACCCACTGAACTATGCCCAGATCATGAGCCAGAAGGTGTGTGTCAGGCTGGTGTGTTCTTCCTGGACCTTCGGGATGGTCAATGGCATCTTTCTGGAGTATATGTCATTCAGGAATCCCTTCTGCAAAGACAACCACATAGAAAACTTCTTCTGTGAGGCTCCCATAGTGATCGCCCTCTCCTGCGGGAATCCCGAGTTCAGCATGAAGTTGATCTTTGTGGATGCCATCGTGGTGTTGCTCAGTCCCATGGTGCTCATTGTCACCTCCTATGCCCGCATCCTGGCCTCCATCCTCCGCAGGGCCTCCTCCTCAGGTAGGGGGAAGACATTCTCCACTTGTGCCTCCCACCTGACCGTGGTCATCTTTTTCTACACCTCAGCCATGTTCTCCTACATGAATCCCCGAAGTACACATGGGCCTGACAAAGACAAGCCTTTCTCCCTCCTCTACACCATCATCACCCCCATGTGTAACCCCGTCATCTACAGCTTCCGCAACAAGGAAATGAAGGGGGCCATGGGGAGGGCTCTTGGGAGAGGCAGCCTGGCTCAGGCAGAGTCTGTCTAGAAAGAAGATCCTTAGGGAAGAAGTTCCCTCCACTGGACAGTAAAGAGTTAACTCCTCCTGGCCTCATCATTTCTGCCAGAGCCCAGGAATGAGCATTCATTGGCACCTTAGCATTGGACTCAAGATGAAATTTCTTTTGTGTCTGTGGTAGTTTGAATATGCTTGGCTAGTGAGAAATAGCACTATTGGGACATATGGCCTTGTTGGAGGAAGTGTATCACTGTGTGCTCAGGCTCTGTGGTCTCCTAGAACTTAAACTATGCCCTGTGTGGAAAAGAGTCCCCTCCTGGTTGCCTACTCTTGGCTGCCTTCAGATCAAGATGTAGAACTCTCAGGTCCTTCAGCTCCATGTCTGCCTGTATGCCGCCATGCTTCCTGTCATGGTGATAATGGACTGAACCTCTGAACTTGTAAGCCAGCCCCAATTAAACGTTGTCCTCTGTAAGCGTTGTCTTGATCATGATGTCTCTTTACAGTAATGGAAACTCTAAGATAGTGTCCATATCTCATATCTCTGGTTGATTTTCAGCACAGACAAATCTTCTCCGACCATCATTTTTGGGGGGAGCAGAATTCTCTTCGAATTTCGCTGGCAACAGAGAGACAAGCTCAGGGAGCAAATCAGCACATCATAAGTTGGTAGCCCATGTTGGTCAAACTTTAGGTGTCTGACCCCAACTTGCTTATTTTAGGCGTGTGTAAACACAGCACAGTCTGGTTGAAACCACTTCTGATGAGTAACTCAGTCCTGTGTACACAGCAGAGCCCACCAAAATCTCCTTGAGGAACCAAGTAGGCTAAATACAGATCAAACGTGACTGCATCAAAACTCTTTGTAAACTACACATGACAGCTACCAGAAAGATAGGTTCTACAGACTGACTGAAAAAAAAATGAGTTTACCAGGAGGGTCCTAAGGCAGAGCATCCCTGGCCACACAGATCGCACAAAGGCCACCAGGCTAGAAAGCATGTTCTTCTAGTTGGAGAACATGTTTTGGGTTCCTTCCACTGAAGGAATAATCCCACGTGCTTGGCATCCTTGGTTCCCCTACTACATGACTGTGAGCACAGAGCCCTTGGTGTCCCCTACACCATAGGTAGTAACACACTTTCATTCTTGGAGTCAGAAGTGCAAGGCAAAAGAACTGATTTCATGAATTGAGGAAAATCAATTGAAGAAGACAATCAGATCAAGTTTCCAGAGCAGTAGTGTGTGTGTGTGGGGGGGGGGGGTGGGTGTGTTGTATGTATGTGTATATGTCTGTGGTTTGTGTGTGTCTGTGTGTGCATGTATGTGTGTGTTGTATGTGTGTGTTGTATGTGTGTGTATGTGTGGAGTGTGTATGTGTATGTGGTATGTAGTATAAGTATGTGTATATGTGTATGTATGTGTGGTGTGTGTGGTATATGTATCTTTCTGTGTGTATGGTGTGTGTATGTGTGTATGTGTATGTCTGTGAATGTGGTATGTGTGTATGTGTGTTTGTTACTTACATGTTCATGTGTGTTACTTACATGTATAGATGCAAATGTGTGTGCACTGATGAAAATATTCTGTCATACACTCAATTTTATTTACAAACGTTTCAAACTGTTTTTCGCTGTTGAGGCAGAGTCTCCACCTCTCGATGCCTTTAGTCTAGCCTCCTCAGTCCAGGAATTACCCAAGTGCACAGCCATTCTCTGTTCCTCCTGGAATGTCGTCACCTCCCTGGATACACACTGATACAGTTTAACCTTACAGTGTTCGATGGATACACATTGATACAGTTTAACCTTACAGTGTTTGATGGATACGCATTGATACAGTTTAACCTTACAGTGTTTGATGGATACGCATTGATACAGTTTAACCTTACAGTGTTCGATGGATACACATTGATACAGTTTAACCTTACAGTGTTCGATGGATACACATTGATACAGTTTAACCTTACAGTGCTCAAAGCTTCCTTCTTGTCTCCTCTTTACTCCCAAGCCACTCACAGCTGGTGAGGTTGCCTGCCCCAGTCTTTCCCTTCCTTCCCCAGTCTCAATCCCTTTACCTGTGGTCTAGATCAGTGGCTCCCACTGATCAATTGGGCAATGTTGAAAAGAATTGCTGCTGGCATCTAAGGGCATACACCAGAACGTGCTATTCACCCTAATTAGTCAGGAAAACTTCGTGCCAAAACTTCATGTCCTAAGATCTCAACCATGGATAAATGTGGAAAGAGATGGAGGGCAGAAAAAGGAAGCTAGTGAGCAGTGGCGGTGTGGGAAGAAAGGAGCCACTTGATGCTGAGAGGAGAGCATCACAGAGTCTGCTCTGCAAAGCTTTATCCAGCTGCCTGTGGCAAGACGGTCAGTGCCAGTGATCTGTACGTGTACTTGCAACAAAACCTGCTTTGAGGCCTCTGTGTGTGTTCCATCTGTCTGCCCCTACCTCTCCAAGTCTCCTGAGACCTTTGCGGTCCAGTCACACCCTCTGTCTGCTGATTGCAAGGCTCCAATTCAATCCCTGTACTTCCCCTGTGGTGTCAGACCATGTTCCAGCCAGCCAGAAGCCACCCTTCCCTTGACCTCACCACCTTCACTTTCCAGTCTAGCTCATGCCCATCCCTTTCCCTTCTGCCCTTGTGCCCTGGGAACCCAATGAGCCCTATGTCCTGAGAAATGCCCTTCTGTAAGAAAACCTCCTTGAAATTCGTCTGTGGTCTCTGGTTCACTTGCAGGCTCCTCACTTGACCAGTATATGTCATTTTGGTCCTGAGCACTCTTGCTCTAGTCAGTTTTCTGTTGCCGTGATAAAGACCATGATCAAAGGCAACTTGGGAAGGAAAGTGTTGGTTCGGATTACACAGCCTTCACTGAGGGAAATCAGGATAGGAACTCAAGGCAGGAACCTGAAGGCAGGAACTGGAAGAGCGCTCAACAGAAGAGAGCTGCCTACTGCCTTGGTAAGGGATGTGTAGCTCACAGCTGTTGGGACCCTTTCACATCCATCACTCATCAATAAAATATCCCCCAGAGAATGGTCTTTCTGTATGTTCCTGCATTCAGTTTGCAAGTATTTTGGTGAGAAAACTTGAAGCTAGGTTCATCAAGGACATCGTTCCACAGACACCTTTTTTGTTTGTACATTTGTCTGGTTTTGGTATCAAAGCAGTGCTGGCTTCATCAAAAGAGTTTGGGGGCAGTCCATAGAAATTTTAAAAAATAAAAGAAAATATGCCATCTCACCATGGACGCTGAGGTGTGTCACAGTGTGTCACACGGTATACATTTTTTGTCCAAACAGCTTTATTTGCAAGTGTTCATTGCAATGAGTCATTGATCTGGTTCATGTCCTCTGGCTTCTGCTACACAATCAATACTAGATCCTCACCAGGACTTCTCTCGGATATCCTGTTGTTGACCTATGTCATGAAGATCCTGCAGCTTTGGATCTGCAGGACCAGTGCCTTCACCTGCTCCAGCAGTTCATGGATAGGGTGGATATTGAGTTTGTCAGCCCATCTGCTCGCCCCTGACCACACCATCAGGGCCAGCTCTCCTGCTTTGCCAAGACAAGGGGCAGGGCCAGCTCTTCTGCTCTTACACCCTCAGGACAACTCGATGCCCCGCCCCAATCTGTGCTGCCCAGGCAAAGTGCAGGACCTACTCTCCTGAGTGCTATAGCTGTATCAATAACTTTTCAACGAGGGGTGGGAGTTCATGACCATCTTCCCTTTGCAAGCTGGGATTTTGCATGATCTGGCCTGGGCTCTTTCAGGTGTTGTGCATGCTGTCATAACTTCGGTTAGCTTATATGTGCAGTTGCCCTGTTGGGTCTGAAAAACATTCTTTACTTGTAGTCACATACCATCTCTGGATCTTACCGTCTTTGCACTCCCTCTTCTGCAAGAATCACTAACCCTTAAAAGGAGGCGAGTGATACAAATGTCTCGTTCGGGGTTGGACATTCTTCAGTCTCTCATCTCTGCACCATGACCAAACAGGTCTCTGTGTTATTTGCCATCAAGCTGCAAACAGGGGCTCCTCTGATGAGGGATGCATTAATCTATAGGTATGATGGTAAGTCATCAGAAAGTCATGTAATACTACATACATTTAGCAAAATAAAAGTGTGAGAACCTACTGTGTAGCCACGGGTTTGGGGTTCTGAAATTGGTGCTAGGTATAGGTTTTATCATGTGGAGTAGGCCTTAAGTCCAACCAGAAAGTGGATGAGCCCTCCCCCCTTGATCACTAATTGAGAAAATGCCTTACAGCTGGATCTCTTGGAGGTATTTCCTCAACTGAGGCTCCTTCCCCTCAGATGACCTTAGATGGTGTTAAAATAACACAAAAGCAGAGAATACAATAAGGTTATTTTTATTTATAGGTTGGGGCTTTTATATCTGTCATTAGATTGGTGGTTGTGAGTAGGTCTTTTTAATTTATTTAAGTCATCTTTCAATGGAAGTGCTTGTAATGTTCAGGGGGGATGTGTTGTGGTGTGGTTGAGGTGCCATTTTCCTCTGTTAGGCTGGGATTCAGGACCCAGGCTCTCCTGTAAGGGTCATCTTGTGTCAAGTTGACACAAAAATCAGCCAACATACCCTGTACTGGAACTGACCTGCATGTCTCAGCCCAGAGGACTGGCCTTCATGGTTCCATGCATGTATACCATGCTCCGCAACCGTCCAAAGGAAGGAAGCAATCAGAAACCCTACCAGCTACGACATCTATGAACCACATCAACAATTAGCCTGGCACCAGAACCCTGGGAGTGCTGAAGTGGCATGCATGCCTTGGAGGCACCAACTTCTGTCTATTCATTCAACAAGAAAAAAAAAAGACCAGCCTGGCACTTGGAAACCTAGCTAATGACTCCGTACTAGTGAATTCATGGCTACCGGGGGAGAATCTATACCCACTAAGTTACTAAGCCACAATAATGCCTAACCACAGTCTATAGATTTGTCCTTATATCTGTAGTTAATGGTAGTCTTCACCTCTCAAGAGTCTCTTGGGGTTGGAGAGATGGCCCAGCAGTTAAGAGCACTTACTGTTCTTCCAGAGGTCCTGATTTTAAATCCCAGTACACACATGGTGGCTCACAACCATCTGTAATGACCTCTGATGCTCTCTTTTGGGGTGTCTGAAGATAGCTACAGTGTACTTACATATAATAAATAAGTAAAATGTGAAAGAAAGAAAGAAAGAAAGAAAGAAAGAAAGAAAGAAAGAAAGAAAGAAAGAAAGAAAGAAAGAAAGAAGGAAGGAAGGAAGGAAGGAAGGAAGGAAGGAAAGAAAGAAAGAAAGAAAGAAAGAAAGAAAGAAAGAAAGAAAGAAAGAAAGAAAGAAAGAAAGAAAGAAAGAAAGAAAGAAAGAAAACGTCTCTTTGCAACAGATAGAGACCACTACAGAAAACCACAATCAGTCAATACAATGTAGTCCAGGCCCAGTGGATACATCTACAACACGCACCCACACTCAGGAGATATTGCAAATTGAAGCAGAAAGATTGTAAGAGCCAAAGGACAGTGACCCTTCTGTGAGACTGTCTTCTAGCAACATCAGAAGCTACACCCATAAGGTCCGACCAACATGACTGTCCAAATGTGAGTTGAACAAGGATAGCACTAATGGGCATGCCAAGGCAGACATGGAAAAGCCCATGAGGACTCAACACTATACAAAGAACCATAGGCAACTGAGGAAATCTAGGAGCAGGGTTGGTGGCTCTCCCCAGGAGGAAACACACCAATTGTTTGTCCAGTGATAAATGGTGAGCCCTGAAAACATACACACAAGTAACACTGTATCAATGCAAAGCAATACACACATGAGCGTGCGCGCGCACACACACACACACAAACACACACATACACACACACAGGACTTCTTAACCTGAATCTGAAGGCACACTGATCATATTTGCTATCTGTAATAGAACACAACTTCCTCAAAAAACCCTGGGAGTGTGTGGGGCTCTCTAGGCCACTTGCCATGAGCATGGCCTCACAAGGTAACCTTGAAATGGACCAAGGAAAACCACCACACTCCCCTAGGGGCACACTTGGAATGCTCAGGCCTCAAAAACAAATACTTGGCCTTAATACAGTTAGTTGGCTGCCATAGTAACCAATGGAAGTTCCCATCTGCCTGAGGGAGAGAGAAGGGTTCACTTGCTCAGGTAAGCATTCCTGAGAGAGGAAGGAGATCAGGGAGGAGAGGAGCCCAAGCCCACGCCCTATAAATGCACAGCTAGTCTACAGCACACACCCTGCACCCTCACTCTGAACCTCTGGATCCCTCTCTGCATCCAAGACCAGCACGATGCCCTCATCAGCGTGCCCCAAACCCCACGGTCAAGGTCAGTGAATGAACTCTCTTCTGCTATGATGCTGACCTTGTCTCTGACCTTGTCACCAGAGCCAAGCAGACTCTGGGTTTCTCAGAGACTATCTGCATTCACACCACACAGGGCTCTGTACTTGGCAGCCATGGAGAGAGAAGGGTCGCAGCTTTGACTCTGTGAACCTTTCCCTTGCTCCCTCTCTCCCTCTCTGGAATCTCCCAGAGCCTCTGCTGTCCTGGATCTTTAACTGACCACTTCTTCCTCTGTGTCTTCTCTCTGAAATCCAATCACGACATCAGTCCCCTCACCTGCTCTCCTGGCTGGGGCAGACAGTACTTAGTCATGACAAGGAGAGCTCCCCTCTCTCGCTGAGTCTTATTTTGGAGGCTGGGAAGGAAGACACCCAGCTCAGTATTTCTTGCCAGAGACCGGGCTCCCTAGTGCTGGTTACATATGCCGCCAAGCACGCACAGCCTGTGCCAGCCCCCGCCCCCACCCTCCGACCCTCCGACCCTCCGACCCTCCGACCCTCCGAGTTGGGTTTGTCTTATTTCTCCTCTGTGGGTGGAGGCTCCTGGAATCCCTCCTATGCTCCTTTTCTGTCCTGCCCTGTTCATTTCCATACTTCTCGAAGTTTATTATATTTTAACCAATTGAACTCCTTGGTTTTTCCACGCCTTTCCTTCTATACTGTTTGGTGAGAACTACTTCCCCTCTCTCTGGTTTCTTTCTTTTTCTTTAATTTTTGCTTTCCCTAAGCCTCTGTCTTTATGTTTATTCATCTTGTTTTCTTCTACTTCTTTGGCCTTTCCTCTTTCTTCTCCTTCCCTGTGTAAAGGGAGGCTGGGAAGTGTCCCATGGATGGTCCTCTTTCAAAGACTGTGATAAGGAACATGCCTTCCACATTTTTCTGGGAATTTTCTAAGGGTAGTGTAGGGGCTTCTGTTTGCAACACCTTCAGGAGTCACATAAGAGGAAAGGATATAAACTTTACATAGCATTTTTTAAAAGTTAGGTGTACAGAACACCCTGAGAGTAAGAAGCAGGGAGAACTGGGGAAATCTGGAAAAGGTGTGTGAGGTTTTCCCTTCTCTAGATTTCTGCAACACCTAGGGCTTGTGAGTGACAGACTAGACAACCTTGAAGCCATCCTTGGAAACATGAAGCGAAGCCATAGGAAGATGAGAAGAAACTGAATCAAAACCATGATTTGGGTTAATCCTCACTGCCTGTCAACTGCTTAGAGTTGAACTTCAGGCGTACCAAAACAAACCAACAGACAGAGCTAAAAGCAGGATGTGTTACTTTTTAATATCTGAACATTAATGTGCTCTATTTTAAATGTAAACATTGGCTTTATAGATCAATGTTAGATGATTCTGCATGGGGGATGATTAAAATTACAAGGGAAATAACTATGTTGTAAGGCACTTAGCTTGAGATAGTAACGTGACTCAAAAATAACATTCTTTTTCAATTCAATTATTTTTTCAATTACAAATAAATGTGAAACATGATATTTCTTGGCCAGGCGTGGTGGCACACACCTTTAATTGGGAGGCAGAGGCAGGTGGAGCTTTCTAAGTTCTAGAACAGCCTGCTTCTCACAGTGAGCTGCAGGACAGCTGGAGCCAATGAACTAAGAGCCTCAGACAGGCAAATGGGGTTTCCTTCATTCATTTGCTTGTTTTCTGAAGTTCTTGAACTTAAAAGACAGATTGAAACCAGGGCTTTGCCCATAGTAGGCAAGTTCCCTCCTACTGAGTTACATCCTCAGTGAGCCATCAGTGTTTTTATATATGCAAATATTGTAAAAAAGAAAAAGAAAAAGGTGGAGACTAAATTAATCCAGTTGACATATTAATCACCTCATAATATTATCTGTCTGAGGTGAAACGTCTTAACAAAAACCATTGACTCAACAGTTTTCAAGTGTATAACACATAATTATTAAACAGTCACCATGTCGTACAACAGTTTTCATGAATTTATTTCTCATGGCTAACTCAAGTTGTATGTCATTAGACCGATCCCTGCCTCCGCCCTGCCTCTGATGGCCGGCCATCTCCCTTGATGTCTTTGCTATGGGGTTTTACATTCCATATATTAGTGATATCATATGGTCTTCGTGAAATAATTTCATCTTCATTTTACATATGATGATACTCTTTAAGTTTAATTCATGTTATCCAAAAATTAAAAGATTTGAGAAATTTTTTAAGATTGAATTATATTTTGTTACTAAATTCCACATTTTTTTAAAATGTGTGGTATTTGTGCATGGATGGATGTGATCATTCAATCTACATCTTAATTACTGCAAGCAACACTGCAGTGAACGTTGCAGTAAAGAGTCTTCAACATGCTAGTTTAATTTCCTTTGAATACACTGCATCAAATGATAAGTACATTCTTAGTTTGTTTTGGAACCCCCATAATGTTTAATACAACAGCTGAACTCATAGTCCCACCAGCAGTATACAAAGAGGGTCCTTTTTCTCTATATTCTTGCTAATACATATCTTTCATATCTGCTTAAATTTTTATTTATTATTTGTTAAAAATCTATTTTTATTTTTAATTGTGTTTGCGTGTGTGCACACATGCATGCTCGCTCGTGCATGTGAGCATAGAGCCTTGGAACCCCAACACGGCCATCAGATCCCCTGGAGGCGGAGTTCTAGGCAACCGTGAGCTGCCAGACAGGGGTACAGGGCACCAAATTTGTCCTCTTGAAAAGCAGTGCACATTCCTAACTACTTAGTCGTCTCTCTTGTCCTGATTGTATTTTCATACTTAGTTAAGAGTATATTTAACTATGAGTGCATGTGGAAGAGGTTGTGCCCATGAGTGGAGTGCCCAGAGAGCAGAAGAAGATCTCTGGAGCTGGGTTACAGGTGCTCGTGTGTTCTACAACGTGGGTGCTGAGAACCAAACCAGCCCATTGCAAAAGCAGCTCAGACTCTTGATACTGCGCCAACACTCCCGCCCCCTTGCCTCCTTTTACAATACCACGCTAGCTGATGCAAGTCATGTGTCACTGGAGGGTGGCTTCCCTGATCATTAGCAGTGTTGAGTTTTATTTATTTCTTCATTTGCCTGTTGACTATATCTTTCTTATATAGAAATTTTTCAAGTCCTTTTCATATTCTTGATATGATTGACTTGCTTTCTTTGTCTGTGCGTGTGCAGTACTAAGCACGCTCATGTACAAATACATGTGTGTGCGCATATATATGGAGACCAGAGATCTGTGTCCGGTGTCTTCTCCACTCGCTCTCTGTCTTACCTTTTGAGACAGAGTCTCACTGACTCCGAGCTCAGTGATTCGGCCAGCGCTCTGGTAAGCTCAGAGATCTTCCTGTCTTCAATAAATATGGCAAGAATCTAAGCTTCACACAGGCACAAGACTTTTCCCTCAGGTGTCACACTGTGTTCTTTGTGTTCCTGTTGTCATGGTTGGAGACCTCCTCTTAACTAACTCCCCCCCCCCCCCCCGTGTGTGTGTTTCCCTTTCAGGATTTGCCACTTATTGTGATTAGCTTAGAGCTACTTTTTTTTTTAAAGATTTATTTATTTTATGTATATGAATACTGTACTATAGCAGTACAGATGGTTGTGAGCCATCATGTGGTTGCTGGGAATTTAACTCAGGACCTCTACTCACTCCAGCTATGCCCTCTCCAGCCCAAAGGTTTATTTATTATTATATGTAAGTACACTGTAGCTGTCTTTAGACACACCAGAAGAGGGCATCAGATCTCATTACAGAAGGTTGTGAGCCACCATGTGGTGGCTGGGATTCGAACCCATGACCTTCAGAAGAGCAGTCAGTGCTCTTAACTGCTGAGCCATCTCACCAGCCTAGAGCTGCTTTTCATTACAGCCCCCACTCTATGATATTTCATTGTTCATAGTGTATCTTTATATATGGGCTACCTTTAGTGTTAAATAACTGCTTGGGACTCTGAGGGGTCCAGTAAGTGCTTACTGCTCTTTCATCCGGTATTGAATAAACCAAAGAAAACAGGGAAAAGAGTCAACAAATAGAGTGACCAATACACTTAGCCTATTAACAATAACAATGGCAAACCTACAGGGACCTCTGTGTGCAGTTAAGATAGACATTCCCTGACCACCCGTAGCACCAGACAGCAAAGCCCACCCGGGAGAAAGAAGTAATAGCTTTCTCTTGAAAGAAAGAAAGAAAGAAAGAAAGAAAGAAAGAAAGAAAGAAAGAAAGAAAGAAAGAAAGAAAGAAAGAAAGAAAAGACCAGGCTGTGGTGGCACACGCCTTTAACCCCAGCACTTGGGAGGCAGAGGCAGGCAGATTTCTGAGTTTGAGGCCAGCCTGGTCTACAGAGTGAGTTCAAGGACAACCAGGGCTACACAGAGAAACCCTGTCTCCAAAAACCGAAAGAAAGAAAGAAAGAAAGAAAGAAAGAAAGAAAGAAAGAAAGAAAGAAAGAAAGAAAGAAAGAAAGAAAGAAAGAAAGAAAGAAAGAAAGAAAGAAAGAAAAAGCAAAGCCCGCTAGGGTAGCCCCTCGCTATCCTCTGTGATGGTGAAAAGGAAGTCTGCGTGTGGAAGGAAGCAGCAGAAATGTAGAGCGGCATCTCTCTTCCCTCTGGCTCTCTGCACTGAACAGCAGCTGCCATTTTAGTCAGTGACCTTCATTCTATCCTTCGACCTTGTTATGTCTTCGTCCTCCTCCCCCACCATGAGTGACCCCCACAGGACAAATCACCGCTCTTCTGATATGTTGGACACTTTGGAAGTCCCTATTTCACTTGCAGATGGTTTTGAAATGGTTGTAACAATGGGTCATATAAACAGCTGTGACAGCACTAGAAGCACAGAAAAGTTGCGCTGTTCTTTTCTACCGCCAAGCCCAGGACAGCTTCATTGTCTGATACAATGTATCAGCAAGTCTTCAATGGGACTAAATTGGCTCATGAAGGGATGGCAACAAATACAGCCTCAAACAGCACGATGCACGTGAACTGCTTTGAAAGCTGCTGCCAATTTCAAAGATCTCAGACGGTCCACCCTTTGAGAAGGGAATCAGTCTAACTGTAAAAGGTGCTTTTCCTCTTTGTAGTCTGCAGGGGACAGTTCTACTCTTCTGGTTTGTCAAAGAAATCCCACAAGTGTGCGTGTGTCAGTGCATACAGATCTGTCATTTTGAAAGAGAGGCATGCTCACATCACTGTTACCATTATATAAGGCCATTCTAAATACATGCCAGAGCTTAACCTTAGTGGCAGAGGATGTAACAATTTCTACCATTTGGTTTTTATTTGTCTTTATTTTAAATGTATTTTATTTTATTTAACATTTTTTGTTTTAGTTACCATTTTAAGTTTTAATTTTTTAGTCTTTACCATTTAGTTTCATTTATTTTAAGATTTATTTTTAGCCGGGCAGTGGTGGCACATGCCTGTAATCCTAGCACTCTGGGTAGCAGAGGCAGGCAGATTTCTGAGCTCAAGGCCAGCCTGGTCTACAGAGTGAGTTC
Organism: Apodemus sylvaticus; assembly: GCF_947179515.1. Lineage (NCBI taxonomy): Eukaryota > Metazoa > Chordata > Mammalia > Rodentia > Muridae > Apodemus > Apodemus sylvaticus. Next base: position 71,940,037 of record NC_067488.1, read on the forward strand.
CAGGACAGCCAGGGCTATACAGGGAAACCCTGTCTTGAAAAAAAACAAATCCAAAAAACCAAAAAAAGAAAAAAAAAGATTTCTTTTAGGCCTAGAGAGATGGCTCAGTGCTGAAAAGCACTGGCTGTTCTTCCAGCAGGCCCAGGTTCAATTCCTGCCAACCATAGGGTGGTTCATAACCAACTGTAATTAAAGTTCCAGGAGCTCTGACCCCCTCTCTGGCCTTTGCAAAGACCATGCATGAAAGCAGCATGTAGAAGCACATGTATGCAAACATTCATACACATAAAAATGATAAAATAAAAATATTTCTAAAATTTAAGTATTGTTTAATATTTTATTTTTAAATTTTTATTTATTTCAAATGATTTATTTATTTTTATGTGCACTGGTGTTGTGCCTGCATATACGTCTGTCTGAAGGTGTCAGGTCCTCTGGAGTTGAAGTTATAGACTGTTCTGAGCTGCCATGTGAATATTGGGAATTGAACCCGGGTTCTCTGGAAGAACAACCAGTGCTCTTAACCACTGAACCATCTCTCAAACCCCTATTTTATTATTTTTAATTAAGTGCAACTGCATGTCTACATGTGGGTGTGTGCATGTGAGAGCAAGTGCCCACAGAGGCCACAGGTGTCAGACTTGTAGGAGGTGAAGTTACGGATGGTTGTGATACACAGATGTGTGTGCTGGGAACAAACTCGGGTTCTCAGAAGAGCAGAAAGTGCTCCTAATCACCAAGGCATCTCTCCAACCCCTCCATGGTTCATTTTCAAGACATTCTTTGTCAGATGTAACATTTTCTGAGAGTGAGGATATTTTTGTTTGAAGTTTGCAACAGAATTACGGTTTTCTTTTTATTGTATTTCTTAAAATAACAAAAGAGCATGAGATTTGTTTTCTTTTGAGACATGGGATTTGTTCTCTCTGTAGCCCTGGCTGTCCTGGAACTCACTCTGTAGACCACCAGGATGGCTTCAAACTCACAGAAACCCACTTCCCCTTATCTCTCACATGCTGGGATCAAAGGCGTGTGCCACCATCATCCAGCCAGAGCATGGGATTTATAAGTCAGACATGGACACACACACACACACACACATATACACCCCGCTTTAAAAGGGTAAGAAGTTCAAACTACACAACCCAAAAGGCAAGTGAGAAGATAAGGGTGTGCGTCAGCCAGTGGCGTCATGAGGCAGACAGCTCTCACCTACACTAGAAGGTGCCGTGCACACACAGTGTGGTAATGTGCTTCAGAAGACATGTGTCTGTAATAGCATAGATGCCAACAAACTGGAAAGCTCACCAGGTACCACTGTCTTCCAGAGTGGCCCACCAGCTCAGCCCATCCTCTCTGGAGCAGCTCTTCCGCAAACACCATGCCATCTCTGTTTCTAGGAACAGCGATTCAGTGACACAGCCTGAGCAGCAGAGCCACGGGATGAGGTAGGTGTGGTTTGCTTCACAAAATCCCACTTATGGACCCAGGTGCCTGACTGGCCAGCTGCTAAGGTACCTAACAAAGCACAAGATGCTGGCCGGCACAGAATATTGTTTCTGCTCAGTGAACTATAGGCAAGCATTGACCTTTAGTGGGGCTTTGTGAGTCCTTAAATTAAATTCCAACTTCTTGGCCAAGACCAAGAGTTCTGTGAATTGTGGCTCACTGATGACATACGTTGCCCAATCATTATCTTAGTTTCAACACATCTGTAGAGTGAAGGATTGTGGGTCCATATTTAACTATGTCCTCTGCCTTCCCTTCCCTTTCCAGACCACCAGAGTAGTCCTAGATGCTAGAACTTTCCAACATGAATATGATAGGAGTGGTCCTAGATGATGCCTTGATCAACCAAGAAATCTCATGGAAAGGGACTCTAGAACTTCATAGGGTGAGCAATGAGAGGAGATGGACAAAGGGACACGGGGACACACTCCACAGGGTGTCCGATCAGTCCACGGTCAAGGAGAACTCACTTCCTCAGCCTCTAAAATTAGAAGGTATGCATAGAGCCTGTGGGGACCCTGGCATTTGTCATTGCTATGCCATTACTACACAGATTTACCAGAGATTGGTAAATTCCAAAACCTTTCCTATCACCAGCTGTATTAGTCAGGGTTCTCTAGGGTCACAGAATTTATGGAATGTCTCTCTATATATTATGGGAATTCATTGAAGCGACTTAGTCTGCAGTCTAACTAACCCAACAATGGGTGGCTGTGCATGGGAAGTCCAAGAACCTAGTAGTTACTCAGTCTCTTGAGGCTAGGTGTTTGAGCTGGTCTTTTGTGTAAGCTGGAATCCTGGAAAAAAATAGGTTGCAACATTTGTTCTGGCCATTAAGTACAAGCAGTCAAAGAAGAGTGAGCCTTCCTTCTTCCAATGTCCTTACGTAGACCTCCAGCATAAGGTATGATCCAGATTAAAGGTCCGTGCCACCACCCCTGGATTTGGAACTTGTTCTGTCCCAGCCTGGTCTTGAACTCAGAGACCCACTTGACTTAGTCTGCTGGGAATAAAGGCTTGTATTACCTTGCCTGGGCCTAAATTTTCTTGGCCACTATGCCTTAAGATCTGGACCAAAAGTGTGCCATCCCATGTCAAGATCCCAGTCAGGAGCCTGTGTCTTCCATACTCAAGATCTGGACCACAGGTGTGCCCTCCATTTCTGGATTGTAGCTCATTCCAGATGTAGTCAAGTTGACAACCAAAAATAGCCATCACACCAGAGAAAGCCTCTTGCTGGGGTGTCTGGTCCAGGTGACCATCTTACCTTCCATACAGCTATGTCCTTTGTGTTTTTCCTGCCCTCATCCTCAAACAGGCTCCAGACAGCAGACCCGAGGAACAGCAGCTCGGTGACTGAGTTCATCCTCGTGGGCTTTGAGCAGAGCTCCCCTTCCACCCGGGCTCTGCTCTTCACCCTCTTCCTGGCTCTCTACAGCCTCGCCATGGCCATGAATGGACTCATCATCTTCATCACGTGGACCGACCCCAGGCTCCACAGCCCCATGTACTTCTTCCTTGGACACCTGTCTTTCCTGGACATCTGCTTCATCACCACCACCATCCCGCAGATGCTGGTCCATCTGGTGACCAAGAACCACACTGTCTCCTTTGCCTCATGCATGACCCAGATGTACTTGGTCTTTCTAGTGGGCGTGGCCGAGTGCATCCTCTTGGCTTTCATGGCCTATGATCGTTATGTTGCCATCTGCCACCCACTGAACTATGCCCAGATCATGAGCCAGAAGGTGTGTGTCAGGCTGGTGTGTTCTTCCTGGACCTTCGGTATGGTCAATGGCATCTTTCTGGAGTATATGTCATTCAGGAATCCCTTCTGCAAAGACAACCACATAGAAAACTTCTTCTGTGAGGCTCCCATAGTGATCGCCCTCTCCTACGGGAATCCCGAGTTCAGCATGAAGTTGATCTTTGTGGATGCCATCGTGGTGTTGCTCAGTCCCATGGTGCTCATTGTCACCTCCTATGCCCGCATCCTGGCCTCCATCCTCCGCAGGGCCTCCTCCTCAGGCAGAGGTAAAACATTCTCGACTTGTGCCTCCCACCTGACCGTGGTCATCTTTTTCTACACCTCAGCCATGTTCTCCTACATGAATCCCCGCAGTACACATGGGCCTGACAAAGACAAGCCTTTCTCCCTCCTTTACACCATCATCACCCCCATGTGTAACCCCGTCATCTACAGTTTCCGCAACAAGGAAATGAAGGGGGCCATGGGGAGGGCTCTTGGGAGAGGCAGCCTGGCTCAGGCAGAGTCTGTCTAGAAGGAAGATCCTTAGGGAAGAAGTTCCCTCCACTGGACAGTGAAGAGTTAACTCCTCCTGGCCTCATCATTTCTGCCAGAGCCCAGGAATGAGCATTCATTGGCACCTTAGCATTGGACTCAAGATGAAATTTCTTTTGTGTCTGTGGTGGTTTGAATATGCTTGGCTAGTGAGAAGTAGCACTATTGGGACATATGGCCTTGTTAGAGGAAGTGTATCACTGTGTGCTCAGGCTCTGTGGTCTCCTAGAACTTAAGCTCTGCCCTGTGTGGAAAAGAGTCCCCTCCTGGTTGCCTACTCTTGGCTGCCTTCAGATCAAGATGTAGAACTCTCAGGTCCTTCAGCTCCATGTCTGCCTGTATGCCGCCATGCTTCCTGTCATGGTGATAATGGACTGAACCTCTGAACTTGTAAGCCAGCCCCAATTAAACGTTGTCCTCTGTAAGCGTTGCCTTGATCATGATGTCTCTTTACAGCAATGGAAACTCTAAGATAGTGTCCATATCTCATATCTCTGGTTGATTTTCAGCACAGACAAATCTTCTCTGACCATCATTTTTGGGGGGAGCAAAATTCTCTTCGAATTTCGCTGGCAACAGAGAGACAAGCTCAGGGAGCAAATCAGCACATCATAACTTGGTAGCCCATGTTGGTCAAACTTTAGGTGTCTGACCCCAACTTGCTTATTTTAGGCGTGTGTAAACACAGCACAGTCTGGTTGAAACCACTTCTGATGAGTAACTCAGTCCTGTGTACACAGCAGAGCCCACCAAAATCTCCTTGAGGAACCAAGTAGGCTAAATACAGATCAAACGTGACTGCATCAAAACTCTTTGTAAAGTACACATGACAGCTACCAGAAAGATAGGTTCTACAGACTGACTGAGGAAAAAATGAGTTTACCAGGAGGGTCCTAAGCCAGAGCATCCCTGGCCACACAGATCGCACAAAGGCCACCAGGCTAAAAAGCATGTTCTTCCGGTTGGAGAACATGTTTTGGGTTCCTTCCACTGAAGGAATAACCCCATGTGCTTGGCATCCTTGGTTCCCCTATTACATGACTGTGAGCACAGAGCCCTTGGTGCCCCCTACACCATAGGTAGTAACACACTTTCATTCTTGGAGTCAGAAGTGCAAGGCAAAAGAACTGATTTCATGAATTGAGGAAAATCAATTGAAGAAGACAATCAGATCAAGTTTCAGGAGCAGTAATGTGTGTGTGTGTGTGTGTGTGTGTGTGTGTTGTATGTATGTGTATATGTCTGTGGTTTGTGTGTGTCTGTGTGTGCATGTATGTGTGTGGTATGTGTGTTGTATATGTGTGTTGTATGTGTGTGTATGTGTGGAGTGTGTATGTGTGTGGTATGTAATATAAGTATGTGTATATGTGTATGTATGTGTGGTGTGTGTGGTATATATATCTCTCTGTGTGTATGGTGTGTGTATGTGTGTATGTGTATGTCTGTGAATGTGGTATGTGTGTATGTGTGTTTGTTACCTACATGTTCATGTGTGTTACTTACATGTATAGATGCAAATGTGTGTGTATTGATGAAAATATTCTGTCATACACTCAATTTTATTTACAAACGTTTCAAACTGTTTTTCGCTGTTGAGGCAGAGTCTCCACCTCTCGATGCCTTTAGTCTAGCCTCCTCAGTCCAGGAATTACCCAAGTGCACAGCCATTCTCTGTTCCTCCTGGAATGTCGTCACCTCCCTGGATACACATTGATACAGTTTAACCTTGCAGTGTTTGATGGATACACATTGATACAGTTTAACCTTACAGTGCTCAAAGCTTCCTTCTTGTCTCCTCTTTACTCCCAAGCAACTCACAGCTGGTGAGGTTGCCTGCCCCAGTCTTTCCCTTCCTTCCCCAGTCTCAATCCCTTTACCTGTGGTCTAGATCAGTGGCTCCCACTGATCAATTGGGCAATGTTGAAAAGAATTGCTGCTGGCATCTAAGAGCACACACCAGAACGTGCTATTCACCCTAAATAGTCAGGAAAACTTCGTGCCAAAACTTCATGTCCTAAGATCTCAACAATGGATAAATGTGGAAAGAGATGGAGGGCAGAAAAAGGAAGCTAGTGAGCACTGGCGGTGTGGGAAGAAAGGAGACACTTGATGCTGAGAGGAGAGCAGCACAGAGTCCGCTCTGCAAAGCTTTATCCAGCTGCCTGTGGTGAGACGGTCAGTGCCAGTGATCTGTACGTGTACTTGCAACAAAACCTGCTTTGAGGCCTCTGTGTGTGTTCCATCTGTCTGCCCCTACCTCTCCAAGTCTCCTGAGACCTTTCCAGTCCAGTCACACCCTCTGTCTGCTGATTGCAAGGCTCCAATTCAATCCCTGTACTTCCCCTGTGGTATCAGACCATGTTCCAGCCAGCCAGAAGCCACCCTTCCCTTGACCTCACCACCTTCACCTTCCAGTCTAGCTCATGCCCATCCCTTTCCCTTCTGCCCTTCTGCCCTGGGAACCCAATGAGCCCCATGTCCTGGGAAATGCCCTTCTGTAGGAAAACCTCCTCAAAATTTGTCTGTGGTCTCTGGTTCACTTGCAGGCTCCTCACTTGATCAGTATCTGTCGTTTTGGTCCTGAGCACTCTTGCTCTAGTCAGCTTTCTGTTGCTGTGATAAAGATCATGATCAAAGGCAACTTGGGAAGGAAAGTGTTGGTTCGGCTTACACAGCCTTTACTGAGGGAAGTCAGGATAGGAACTCAAGGCAAGAACCTGAAGGCAGGAACTGGAAGAGTGGTCAACAGAAGAGAGCTGCCTACTGCCTGCTCTCCATGCTCGAGCAGCTTGCTTTGGACACCTCAGGATCTTCTGCTCAAGGGATGTGTAGCCCACAGCTGTTGGGACCCTTTTACATCCATCACTCATCAATAAAATATCCCCCAGAGAATTGTCTTTCTGTATGTTCCTGCATTCAGTTTGTAAGTATTTTGGTGAGAAAACTTGAAGCTAGGTTCATCAAGGACATCGATCCACAGACACCTTTTTTGTTTGTACACTTGTGTGGTTTTTGGTATCAAAGCAGTGCTGGCTTCATCAAAAGAATTTGGGGGCAGTCCATAGAAATTTTAAAAAATAAAAGAAAATATGCCATCTCACCATGGACGCTGAGGTGTGTCACAGTGTGTCACACGGTATACATTTTTTGTCCAAACAGCTTTATTTGCAAGTGTTCATTGCAATGAGTCATTGATCTGGTTCATGTCCTCTGGCTTCTGCTACACAATCAATACTAGATCCTCACCAGGACTTCTCTCGGATATCCTGCTGTTGACCTATGTCATGAAGATCCTGCAGCTTTGGATCTGCAGGACCAGGGCCTTCACCTGCTCCAGCAGTTTATGAATGGGGTGGATATTGGATTTGTTAGCCCATCTGCTCGCCCATGACCACACCACCAGGGCCAGCTCTCCTGCTTTGCCAAGACGAGGGGCAGGGCCAGCTGCTCTTACACCCTCAGGACAACTCGATGCCCCGCCCCAATCTCTGCTGCCAGGGTCAGCCCTACTGTGCTGCCCAGGCAAGGTGCAGGACCTACTCTCCCAAGTGCTGTAGCTGTATCAATAACTTTTCAACGAGGGGTGGGAGTTCATGACCATCTTCCCTTTGCAAGCTGGGATTTTGCATGATCTGGCCTGAGCTCTTTCAGGTGTTGTGCATGCTGTCATAACTTCGGTTAGCTTATATGTGCAGTTGCCCTGTTGGGTCTGAAAAACATTCTTTACTTGTAGTCACATACCATCTCTGGATCTTACCGTCTTTGCACTCCCTCTTCTGCAAGAATCACTAACCCTTAAAAGG